>NW_012130077.1:4597792-4627982 GCF_000143395.1 Atta cephalotes
TCGTTGGTAGTAGTTAGTTAAGTAACGGTAAGTAGTTTAGTTTGTTACGTGTACGTTACGTTTACGTTACGTATACTACTACTTACTTATTATTTATTTGTTGTTGTGTGTGTGTGTGTGTGTGTGTGTGTGTGTGTGTGTGTGTGTGTGTGTGTGTGTGTGTGTGTGTGTGTGTATTTCTCCTGTCATTTATTAAAATTACTTTCTATCTTTATTTAAGATGATTCTTAGTAAACCGAGTTACCATAGAAATGTCTATAATTTTTTTATATAATGAAGCTGAAGTATCGAAATTGACATGTGCAAAATTCTATAGTATATAACGAAATAAGAGAGAAAAAAAATGTTAAAAATATAATCTTTCACGTATTACTTAGTAACAGATAAGGCTCGTAGACGTTTCTTTGATTAACTGCACACAAAGCTTATAGATTTTTTTCAAAAAGAAATTATAATAGTTTCAAAAATTATGATTTTAATGATCATAAAAAAGTAATAAGCAACAATCATTTTGGAAAGATATTACCTGCATAAACTTGCATATTTAACTTTGAAAAGTAAACATAATTTCATCTTGTTTTCATTCAATGAAGATGCAGCTTTTGATTTACTATCATATATTTCATACTATTTCATTAAGATATACACATAGTTTTAATATTTTATTCAAATTATGCAGATATTTGTAATTTTAAGTGAGTCCTGGTGAGGCATCCCAAATTTTCGACATTTTACTAAAGAACCACCTTAAGTATTTAATCACATTAAAAACGGACAAAATCGTGCTTATTTGTTATGTTTTTTCGCAGAAGCAGCATTCTTCTATTAATCAATTTTTTTCTACTTATAATTCCCTGTTCCGTAGATTTTATCACTATAGATTTCACCATATATTTAGTTAAACTTTCTCATAAAATGTTACTTTTTATAAAAGTAATGTTTGCAAAGTTTTTCCAAAAAATTCTTTAAATGTAGGTATACCGACATTTAAAAAAAAAATCTATCGTTATCCCCCCTCCCCTTAAATATGAAGTTTCGTGCAAAATACTCGGCTAGTAATATTTCTGTAAATAATTTCTGTAATAAAATTCGATACCAGTTAAGGTTACATGTTATATATATCGTGTTATGACTTACGGAATCACATTTCCTCGTATATTTACGTATCTCGCAAGTGGTTCTTATAAATAGCTATATCGGATTATATGATCACATGAAATTGTACTCACGAGATCATGCTATCTTCCTTTGCACACATGGAAGCGAAACTTATGTTCTCAAACTTTTCTGATCATATATACTCGATATCTTCAATTACATTTTTTTTTAATGCAATTTTACTACATTAAAATGCCTGATTAACACGTTATTTGCGCATAATACGACAAAATGTTTAATTTAAAATTCTGACGCCAGATGATTATCATATGACAAAGAAATAGCATGACCGACGTAGTTGGTAAAATACACGACACGAACTTATTAGCGATCAGTATAAGATTCTTTTTGAGAAAATTATACATATAAGCATTACTCCTATTAAACTAAATAACATACATATGAGACGTTGCACTTGATACATATAATAGGTGCGTCATGAATGAACAATTCCTCGTTCGGATATGTTATTAAACAATTATCTTAGAAAGCAGGTCACGCATAGCGGATAATTGGCTCATCACGAATGGTAAATCATCTGTTCGACTATTAATTTTTGTGATTAGGTCGCTGGCTTCGGTTCAACTCGCCGGTGTCACGCACGAGATGTTTCTTCTCAGCCGGATAATTATCAAGTCAGCGAACTGATTCAGGTTGCCAATTAAAGATGGTACATATTCGCCGCTAGAGAAACTTATACATATGTATGCAGGCGGTTGTTTGAATCCATTTTTGATGAACGCCAACGAACATGGATATTTACATACATTTCCGATGGAAATTGAGTTTTACGATCGTCTATATTATTTTTACGGTTCTTCGGATAATTACGAGATCTTTTGTCACGTAAAGATCATTCATCAGTGATTAAATTAAAATTGTGATTTTGATGACTTTGACATAAAGATTCATAACTTTTTACTACATTTATTGAATTAATCATAATTTCAATATTTTTTGTTGAAAGCGGTTAATTACAAAAAATTCTAATAGTTCTAGTTAAAAATACTTTTAATAATTATTTTTATATATTATTTTATTAATGTGTTGTTGCGCATCTCTCTGCAAATAAAGAATAAATTTTTGAAAATTTAAGAAAAGAAATATAATTATCTATATCAATTATCTATATCAATTGGAACAAATAATAGCAAAAATAATATTAATTATAAATAATATTAATTATGAATTATATAAATTTTAAATTAATGTTAATCTAAAAATGTCAAAAAAAAGCAAATGGTTATATTTTGCTAAATTACATATTAATTCAATTCTGTTTCAAAATTAGCAATATTAATATAATCTATATGCAATTTTAATAATCATGAACTTATTATCAGCATACTAACCTGAAATATATATGTAGGTAAATGAAAAGCATTAGAGCTTGCTGAGAAAAAAACTAGTTCCGTTCTGTTAATTCCGTTCTTTCAAAGTGTATCAAATAAATATTTCAATCCCTCAACGTATTCTGTTATCATACTTTAATACATCTGTTCCAAAAATTATAAATAGATTTAGAATACTATTTACAATAATAATAGGTGTCATTGATGACATGTATTAGTAAATGCGAGTAAAAAATAATAATTTTTGTAACAATTAATATCATACTTAATATCTAAGACGTGTTTAATTTCTAAGACAAGTTTATTTTCATGCGACTACATTATATAATCAGCTGGTTATATTAAATGAAGGCAGAAGCAATCAAGCGACTTAAAAATTTTCCGGTCTATACCAGTTAAGATAAAATGGCTCTCTTTGCCAGCGGCTGTTAAAAATACGGAGCGATTCTCGAAAGTAATTACGCACAATTTCTTCGACCATAGCGATCACCGCTTTCTATATTCTGCGAGCATACAGTTTATGCAAAAAAGAACTATGAAAAGACGAATTTATGCAGATGTATAAGCATGGAGGTAACATTGATTGGTTATAAATGATAGTTATGAAACATATAAGCAATAAGAAAAAAATTAAGTCGAAAGTCTTCTGAGATTGTCGTTAGGTCTCTGGTCTTTCAATTTTGTAAGCATCAAGATAGATGTTTCGTATATATCATATCGCGTTTATGCATATCGTATATCGCGTCTACGTGTCTCTTTATCTATGATTTATGTAATAAAATCTGGATAAATACAGATATAAAATACAGATATAATAACAAAGATACCATGCACGTATTCATAAAATGCGATCGTCCCTTTCATTCTATGATGATTAGAAAGCATTAATTACATACTAATTAATTATAGGCAATTATACTGATTATGCTTATGGTTATCATTATATCTGTGATCTGATTCCTTTTTTTTATAAAATATGTTTATATTTATGTTGTTAACTATAATTAAATTATTTAATCGATGTAAAGAATGGATTTTATAAAGAAAAACATTATACAGTATATGCACATTTATATATATGTATAAATATCTCATATTTACGTCGGTTTTATATTTTGAAATATCCTATTCTTTTTTATCTTGATGGTAAATGAGTTCAAGAAGACTCTCATAATTCTTAATACTGATATAAATACTACAGCATTATATATGTATGTGTACATATATATATATATGTATATATATATATATATATATATATATATATGTGTGTGTGTGTGTGTGTGTGTGTGTGTGTAATCAGTAATTAGAGTTAAAGAGAGAGTCTTTCTGAATTTATTTACTATCAAAATAAAAAATCAAGTGTTTAAAATAAAAAATAACGTAGTACAAACGTATGATGTAATATTAGATTAGCAATTTGTTATTTATTATATGTTTCTGCATTTGATCTAACATAAGATGAGCAATACAAACATATCGATATGTTCAACAGACATACATATAATTGCTTTCTGGATGTTACATGCTAGTGTCCATCAGCGGCTACGTAGGCCAACGAACCAGGATCTTTCTGCTGTGAGTCAAGGTACCTTTGTCCTATTTAAAACATACTTTAACAAATTTGATGGCAGCCTCTTTTTTTTAACCGACATAAGATTTACTGGCCAACATTGAATGTTTACACTGCACTATTACACTTACATATATCTTAATATACTTTTTTTATCTTTATCATTATCTTTTCATCTTAAAGTTTTATTTCATCAAAAATGCTTAATGATGACAATAAGACGATGTCATTACTAAAATTGACACAAGTAACACAGCTATAGACATTAATAATATATTAGAATTGTTATCTTTAATTTTATATTTAGGTATTTCTGAAGCATTTTCTTCTTTATAAATTATGGCATAAATACTTGTTCAATAAATAATGAAACCTAATAAAATTTTTAATTATTTATACACTTAACATTTTTATATTTTAACTTTAACAATATAATTACTTGTATAATATTTTATATACGATCCAATTTAAAATATTGCCCATAAACCAATTCATGAAATTTAGTATTTGATACGAATCAAAGTCGAAATTTAGTGAGCTGTAAAATTGAGATTCCTCCTATATTCTGTCATTATGACATCATCAACATATACGTCGATCGATAATCTTAAAATATCGTTGACGAAACCGGAAATAACGAACGCTGAGTATTCAGTGTCAATGCCACAAAATTGCTTGGGACCTTCGCTACGGAACGGGAAGCACTCGGTATGTGAGAACCAACACTTCTTTGGCAAAACCTCAGTCGCCGTGAAATCGTAACTGGCAATTCATTCGAGCAGGAAACCGGACGCGAGTGTATCTTTTTATATCTAACGATTTGGGCTTTTAAGCTAAGATAGCTACGAAAGAAAGCCGGAGACTCATTAAGCTCGCGCCAATTAGTTGTGCGCGGTTATCATCGGTAAATGTGCGATCGCAGTGAGAAATGCAACAAAGACGCGAGTCCTATCTGCTGGAGGATCTAACCCGAACCCCTCGAGATCCAATTAAACAAATCGACTCGTCAGATCGTACCGCCGAGCACCACGAAGAAGAACTTGACTGCTTAAGGAAGGCAGGATCGCTGCGCTTTACGAGCGTGATCAAGGTTTATCCGCGAGTTAATTAAACCCAAGGAATATGTGTTACGTAATTACGTACGCTGACTAGCTACTTCCGGTTTGCGGTGGAAACGCCGCCTATGTTTTGTCACACATAATTGTTACGACCGATGTGGCATGAAACGAAATTATCTAGTTCCAATGAAATTATAGTATAGTGTACGAAGCCCAAGCTCGTTGAAAATTATAGCCAACTTCAATTGGTTCGGTCTCAAAATAACAGAGATCATTATACGTGTAACGCATGTATATACCACAAGATGATTCCACTTAAACCAGTCTTTTAACTCGTACGTGATCAATTGTTTAAATTCAAGATATTTTTTTAGTTTTTATTTGCAAACCGATAATAATATTTATTCGTTTATATATTATATATACATAAAACATCTTTTTTATTAAGATCATAATGTATGTAAATGGACAAAAAACCATCTTCCGGTCCTCAATTTCTAATTACGAGGATGTTCGATTATTCAATTTGTTTATACAACGCTTCAACCGCGATATACCGTTAGTAGTTCAAATTGAAAAAAAAAATAGAAAAATTTTTTAACAGCGTACCGATCTTCAAACGGGTCCCAAGAGAGCCCAACGGACTTGGAAGTTGAAAGGTTTCATGTGAAAGTCAAGGTCAGCCAGTTGCGTATTTCATCTCGTATGAACGGATTATTATTATTATTACTATAACAATTTTACACATGAATTTATAGGCATGTTTGGTGAAAGCGAATCGTCGGTTACTTTTGCGAAAATTGTTCTGTCTGTTTGCCTTTCTCGAGTAAATATTAACACAATTATAAACGGTCGAACAATCGCAAAACGTGCTCTCAATTAATACATATTAAGAGAAATGACATATAATTCGTTTGTAATGATTACATAAATTATGCTTGATTAATAATTTGGAATTTCACTTCATCATGATTTCATTTTCTTGAAAAGAAAAAAAGTCTTGTAGACTTCGTGCAGAAAAATAATTACATATTAGGAAAAATATAGATAAAAGCAACCAAAAGTAATATTTTTGAAAGATATCATGTATAATACTTTCCAATCATCACAAACATCATTTGCTCAAAAGTTATATCGCGATAATATAAGTTTTCGCTTGTTCGATAAATAATTGTGCAAAAATGTCTTTCAGAATTACTTTAGCGAATTTACATATATTTTGATACGTTTAAATATAAATAGTATTAAAAATTCTATATTCTCAATATATATGTGTTGCAATTTTATGACGTTGATTTATATTTCTAGGTAAAATAAAAAAATGCTCATTTATAAAATCTGTATGAATATATATTTCATATGACAGTTTATTTATAATATAATTTAATGGAATTAAATTTTTCAAATGTTCGTAAATCAAAGACCAATAATTGTTATTTTTCAAGACTATTTAATGAAAGAAATATATATGTAAATTATTTGAATTAAAAGAAGAGAATTTTAAACATCATCAAAAACGCCGCCTTGTATCTCCTTCAAATTGTTCTCGAAGATGTACAAACTAGTGCCAAAGGCCGTATTGAGACCATGAAGAGCGCCGTTTTCCAGCTTCTGAAAAGGATTCTTGGATATATCTAAAATGTAAAGACTTCCTAGATTTTTACAAGCTCCTTTGTGAATCTCGGATATTTTATTTTCTGAAAGCCAGAGACGTCTCAACAAGTTCAAGCCTTCGTAGCTATCACCCTCTACAGTGGTTAAAGTGTTGTTGTTCAAATACAGATCCTTCAGAGTTGGCAGGTTAAAGGCACCACGCGTTATGTTAGAAATTCTATTTCCGATCAAGGATAAGGTAGATGTCGGAGTTCGAACAAAATTGCCTTCCTCGAGAATATCGATCTCATTGTAATCGAGATACAGGGAGTGCACGGATTGCGCTAGATCGGTAAACGTGATCTTGGAGATCTTGTTATTGGCGAGGTTCAACTGCCTCAGATCAGTCAACTCAGCAAAAGTACCTTTCTGGAGATCACGTATAGAATTGTGGCGAAGATCAAGTGTCTGCAGCATTGTCAAGTTTTTGAAAGCGTTCGGTTCAATCGCCTTTATATCATTCCTCGCCAATGTTAATGTTAATAAGAACTTCAAACCTTGAAAAACATCGTTCTGCAATGCTTCGATTTTATTATCATCGAGACATAAGTAATTCAAACGGAAGAACTTGGAGAACACGCCATCGGGAATAGAGATTATGTGATTTCCGTTCGCAAGAAAGACGGTCAGGGCATCCGGCAGACTGGAGACAAAATTCAAACTCTTCAGTTGATTACCAGAGAGATACAATTCAAATAGATTCGTCTTTGCAAACGCACCTTCCTCGATCTCCTCGATCAAATTGTTCCTCAAGTTGAGTATATTCAAGTGATCGTTCTCGATCACCTGACTCCAGATCCTGCGTATTTTATTCCCTTGGAAGTTTACATATGTCAGACTTGACGGCAGATTATTCAGCGTCTCCTTCGTGATCTCGATGATTTCATTGTTCGACAGATCCAACGAGGCGATCGGCAGAGATTGTAATCGATACCAATCTTCCTGGAAACCTTTGATACCCAGCTCAGCGAGATTCACTTTCATCGAGGTATCAATTGGCACCTCGACACATCCGTCAACAAGTTCTTCGTCTTTCAGAAGAATTTCCAATGATGTTACGATACCATCAGATTTGCAAATTTTCAGTCGAGTATTTCCGATAACAGATTCAATGAACTTTCGATCCTGTGATTCCGTAGCTACCTTATTTTTGTCGATTATCTGCTCCTTTACGGGATTTTCCTGATTTTGCATTGCTGCCAGTCGCTTTATCTCCTCGGTGTCTTTAAGGAAAGAATTAGCGAATACGCCTGTACTGATGCTCCAGAGAATATTTCCATAAGTGAGAATTTTAACGGATTTGGTGAGGCCAAACAGGTGGCCCCTTCCAAAATGTCTGATAGGATTGCGAGATATATCCAACAATTGCAGATTCTCCAAACCGACAAAAAGATTTCGGACATTTGATATTTGATTATCCGACAACGATAAGTTCTTCAATTTTGTCAGATTAGAGAAGACGAAGTCCGGCAGAGAAGTCAACGAATTGTTGGTAAGTATGAGAGATTCCACATCAAGCACATTATCAAAGGCATTTTTTTCCAGCGCGCGAAGATCTGGAAGGCTTGATAAATTCAATTCCGTATGATTAAAATTTCCAACAAATTGAACGTCTTTCAGGATATTGTTTTCGATGTTCACGATCAAATTCTTTGAAGTTTCATTGATTTTTCCAACTTCTACAGGTATACTTGACACTAGAGGTAGCAAACATATGATGAGGGACAGCATCGTCATTACCTAAAAACAACTAACGATTTTCTTTTTTTACAAACCGAAAATCCTCACATTTCTATATGTATACATCAGATATTAAATCGTATCTATTATACTTAATAACTTAACTCAATAACTTAATAATAATTAATTGATATATACAGCTATTATACAGCTATTAAAATAATGTATATACGTATATCGTTAATATTAATAACTTAATAGAGTATATTGCGTACAAATAAATGATGAATAATTTAAGTCTCATCTGTATAATTTCGTTATTTAAAATTTTTTTTATTTCTTTCAAAACATATGAAAGACGGTAATTAAAAAGTATATAATCATTAAATATATTAGCCTTTAATTTACCAGTTAATCACGATAATATGTGAGAAATTTTAAGACATTGATTACAACTCTACACTGATAGCCAAGAAAATTGTATAGTAGATGCATCAAATCCCACGCTTCGAGACAATTTTGCGACACTCCTTATGATAGACAGTTCTCGCGTATATAATGGTAATTACAATGATCATAATAAATGATGCCTTAGATTATTCTCATGTCGGATATTATAGAAACCAGTTGCTTGACTCAAACTCAGGATGCACAAATTATAATAAACAAATTATATAATTTGTGATATTTTTCGATAATTTTTGAAAGCATTTGATATTAATGAATGATTCTTTCGACAATACTGATAATTTCGCGAAAATGTAATAAATTTAAAGCTACAAGGTACAAAAAATTAAAGATCGCGAGAACAACTATCTTTTTCAAAATTCAATTTTAACACAAATATTTATACATATGAAATGATATTTAAAATCTAATTTAAGTACAAAATTACATTCTAAAATAATTTCTATATAAAATATTCCTTCTTCCTCTTTAAACAGTCATCGTTGCTCTTTTTATGATTAATGCATCATGGAAACTTCAGTCAACGTGAATCACGTCGTTACAGAACATTCACGTAAGAACATGTTCCACTTACCGATCAATCAGTTAAACCACAGAAAGCCACGGAAGTTGCTGAAGAATCCTTCTGCCTTCGGACGCAGACAGACAAAGACTGCTTGTGTTTCTATTCCTGGCGGACACGCGTGCTGGCAAGATTCCTCAAGACGAGGTAATCACGAAAACAGGTCTTGCAAGCCATAGTCGAATCTCATGCGTGTATACAGATTCTTAGATGCGTATATAAAAGAGATCGCCTACGTTCTCGTGTCATAGGCGATCTTGTGTCGAAAAAAGAAGATAAACCCTTGCTTGAACTGTTCATGCAATTTGTTTTTTAAGTTCGTCAACACTCGAGTTCTATGAGCGTAATTCGCGCTGTTAACAATCAAAGAAGATAGTAGCGTAACTCTCCTCGAATTAAAAAATCACGCATTAATTGACATTCTCGAAAAGAATTAGAATTTGATTTTACAAATAGCTCGAGCGCTGCTGTTAGCACGCGCTACATATCGAGCATATTCTTTTTTTTTAACCATCTGTCGCCTTTTTAACAAGTTGCCAACGTCTTGAAATATTTTTTGCTTAAAAATCATGAACCAACCCTCTAAATTTTTGAGAGTGAAATTTCACTCTAAGAAAAGTGATAGTTGCGCCAATCTGACAAGGAGTGAACTTCACTTTACTCCTTTAGGAATGAATTTTTTAATCTAATCTAAAAAGACAACTTTAATGATTAATATTTCGCTTCGCGAGACAGAGCAATGTATTTTTCTGCCATATTCGCAAAAATATATTAAATGAGCCTAATAATTTTTAGATTAGATGTAGAGAGAGCTAAACTTAATTAACATTTATCAGAATGAAATTTCAGTCTCTTTCTTCGGAGAGTGAAATTATTTATTCTCCATATAAATTGAAAATTCTTCACTCTCTGAGAATGAAAATATCACTCCTATTGGACTGATACAACTATCACTCTTTGGGAATGAAATTTCATTCCCAAAGATTTGAAGAGTACTGCATTACATCATTCGAATTAACTCAATTATGATATCCAAAAAACGTTAATTCTTTTTTTGAGTCAGAGTATTGATAAACAATTTAATGGAAATAAAGTCGAATTGAGCATTAATTAAATTTACTACACTATAATTTGTCTATTTTATTTAATGTTTTATATATAACTCTTTTTACTTTAATTTTACATCAAAAAGGAGTTATTATATTTAATACGTCATGAAAATATTATGTGTGTAAAATTGCAGCAAATAATTTAAATAACAATAATAATGATATCAAGTTTGGCGAATATTTTAGCATTAGGATATGATAATGTACTGATGTACGATCTTTATCGAAGATTCGATGAAGCACGACCGATCATCAGACCGTAACTGACAAAGGAATCAACAAATTGTTTTATATCTAATCTATTTAAAAACTATAAAAAATATAATAGTTCGATAATTAACAATATATTAGCAAATCTTGAATCCAATTAAAATAATAATTTTCAGTCATGATTCAAATTCTTTAAATTCGATTTTGCGTTTTCTTTATATTTTCTTCTTTTTAATAACAATATATTAATAAGTATACAGGATTTAAAATCACAAGACCGTAAAGGATTATAAAATATTGATATGTGCTGTTGCGTGCGCATTCAAGATGCGTGACTAATATTTCAACTGCAAGTATATTAGATAATACACAATATTTATTTAACTCTATATGCACGCATTTTCCTATACACGCGTATATATTCCTCTTAAGATGAATAAAGTTAAGATGAATAAAGACATTCCTCTTAAGATAAATAAAGTTCCCATGCAGAAATTGCCATATATCACGTGAGAGATTTTTCTAGAAGAAGTATTCTTGAAAATACATATAGAGAGCAGACTTTCAAAATGCATTTTGTCCAAAATAAGATTTGAATTAGAAATGGCGTAGTGTTCAATAATGAAAGACACATATTATAAGCTGCTTTGAAATGTTCAAAAAGCATTTTTCAACTTCAATTTATATACTGAAAAAAATCTAAACATTTGATGTGTGTTAAATCCTTTAACTTAGAAACAAACAAAATGCATTTGTTTAACATTATTAGAAAATTGTTTAACAATTTCGTTTAACATTTTTTACTTATTGATTATTGGTAATTTGATTCTGTAAGGCACGTGGTTTCCTTATGGCTTTTTTTCTCGTGTTTTGAAAATTATAAATTTTAAACAAAACGCATTTTGAAATGCGTTTCTGCTCTTTATATATCATACAACTCGATGACGCTTGATAAAGGAGGCTTCTATGTCATTCAATGGACCAAATACCATTTAACTGGCTACCACCCGATCCGGTATTTCACGCGGACACACATCAAGAACTTTCTGACCGGTTTAATTTCTCATATGTCGCAATTTTTCACAAAACTTTGCAAGAGATAAATTTTATCTGCTTGCTCAGCTGAACGCAGAGCTCCGCGCCGCTAATTTCTAATGTTCAGAGACGAGAGGGTCCTTTGCCTCTCGCCAAGTAACTAGACGCCAAGAGGTCGTCGTACTTCCGGAAACCAGCTTACACCTTCCGCTGTGAGAACCACTGGATTCGTCGGATCATAGTTATTACATGGGTATAAGAGCGCGGCCATTCGTACCGGCGTTCGTACTTCTCTCACGGTTCCATTCACAAAAAACCAGTCAGCCGATACGGCTCACGTGCGTTTAGTTAATTAAGTTTGTTACATACGCATCGATAGTGTCGAAGGTTGAGGCGATATCTCGCATACGTTAATCCGCGAGTGTAACCGCGCACTCTCTGAGTGATCACGCATTACTTCTTTCCTGTATGCCATTACTTCGAACTGCCTTCTCCACAATAAAAGTACTCGTTTCCGCAAGATTCGAATACAGCCTTGAATGTTTGCAGAATAAAAGTACGTTACTATCATTTCAGTTCCAAAAAAAGTAATAAATATAGCGTTTGATATACAAATAATAAATTTTGCAACAGAAATAAATAAAAAAAAACAGAATTTTAAAATACATATATATCTAAAATAATTATGATAAAATATGGTAAAATATGATAAAATAAACAAAGTTTTATTTTATTACACACTATTTTTCACATTTCTTTTAATTTATTTTCTTTTAATTTATTATCTTATGTATTTTTCGATAATATTCGCCATACATTCTCTATTCATGTAACATCTGCCAAGATTTGTTACTTTGTAAATATTCTGCTTATATATCAAGCTTATATATTTTATAGTGACAGAGCTTATATATTATAACGGATATAAAAGCTTATCTATTATAACGGATAATTTTTCAACGTCAGTTTAAGGCACTGATTATCTAATGCATAATCATATCGGGATATTATTTTTAATTTATCCCTATAAGAAAAACATAGCTTTAAGTTTCGGAATTAATATTTCACGGATCACGAAACATAAAGGTGTCAGCGTATTCTCGCGCAAATTGCATCAAATGCTAATTAACTATATGTAAATTTATGTTAAACTTTCGAGCTGAATAAATTAAATAAAATGTATAAAAATTCCCCATAATTTTCTTTATTAATATTAACAGAATAATATGGATGTTGAAGAAGAGGATAGAAGGAATTTTTCCCGTCATGGAATAATAATTACTTCGATACAATTGTGTCAAATAATTAGCAACCTTATTATTAATCTCGACGGTGCCTCGATAGAATATATAGGAGTTAAGTAGGATCTGGTAAAATAATTGATACGACTTATTTAAAATAAAAAAAGTTCCAACAATTTATTTAAAATATTAAGTAAGAAATAGGTCAGAAAAAGTTATTTAAAATAATAAATACTAAACAATTTTTCAATTTTTTTTTATTTTATATATATTTTTAAATTAAATTTATTTGAAATAAGACCGAAGCTCTGGTAGGATTAATAATATAATTAAAGTAACTCAAATCTTCTCGATCTTATATTACATAATATAATGAAATCATTCTTGATTCTGTAATAATTTTGCAACAACATATAAGTCACGCAATACGTTGAGTAATAAAATTTTCATTCGAAAAATAGTATAATCTCTGTAAAAATAAACTCATAATTTGAAAAAATACAATGAGTCAAACATACAAAGGTATGACGAGTTAATACCTTTTCTTTCACAATTCTTTATCTCAAAATCTGAGAATCATAAAGGTGCGTACAACACTTCCCAGCAAACAATTATCGGTCGAATAATTATGCCAAGTCATAATTGAATTGTACGCAATGACGTACAATTGAACCAAAGTAATAATATCATACATGCGAATACTGGCCTTGCATTGTTGCTTAGGTGTGTAGTGATGTAAAAGAACAGCGTACTATTGTTTTCGAAGATTTCTTTGATTGCAATCTCATTTGATATTGATGCGGCCATACTAATCGCTTGAATACGAAATTCAATGAAGTGAGTTTCTAACTGTCTTCCTACCTTCCATTGTAATATATTGAAAACGGGAATTAAAGTGAGAGCTCAAATTATTGAGAGTATAATGAAAGTATTGATTCTCTCTTTTTTATAATATAAATTTTTAGATGTAAACCTTCACGTGTCTCTGTTCCTATAAAATTTCAATTTTCGAGACTTTCTATTAAAATTTTCTTTAAAAAAATATAATAACTAATTAATGGTTATTGATCTTAAATAGAAATAAGATGCTTAATAATGTTTCAGCCTTTCTTAATTTTTATTGTTATACATGAAGTTAGTATCGTGTAAAAAAATTTAATATCTTCTAATATACCAATGTACAACAAATTAACATAAATTATTAATTAAAAAACTATTCATTTATATAATACATATCATAATGAACAAAAAAAACTTTAATAAACATAGGTCAAAGATTTAACCATTTCAAAGATATAAACGATTTTGTATTATAATTGACTTTATTATCTTTTCTATATGTTGCATATAACGTGAAAAGAGAAAAATTGAGATAAATAGAATTGATAGTCTATTTGGAAGAATTATATGTCCAAATCTCCCATAATGCCCAATTATGATAGCTGATTGATGTCAACTAGACTTCCGGTGAAATTTTTTATTATAAAGCTTGTATAAAAATTGAATTAGAATTCGTGGTAAATCTTTACGTCATATACGATAAGAAACCAATAAGCCAGTTATGGTACTAACATACAAAATTATTTGCATCTTAAAAACGAGTTGAGTTTCAGACTCACGTTCACTAAGGTTTTTTTTACTTACAGTAAATCAGTATGATGTACATATATTATGTATCTACAATATAAATATATGCTGATAATATAAAAATATGCTGAACGTTTTTTTAACACCTTGTATAATAATTTCTTTATTAATAAGAAATTATCAAAATTGTCTTTAAAACAAAATAACGTTATATTAATTGTTGTAACTTTGTGCAGTTTTAATAAATCATTTAGTTCTATTCTGCCTTTCAAATATTCGCTATTTTGTAATATTGAATATTTATCGTGGAACGCGTTTATTATTAAAATATTAAAATATTAAAAATAAAAGGAAAGTAGACTACGTTCGCATGCGGAAACATGCATTTTCTTATTACAAGCTCGAGTCTCGAGTGTAAATATTGCGAAACAAATTATATCTTTCACATTCTACATACTCATATGCCTGTAACGATGACGCCTTCAAAAGCACAATTCTATTTGTATCATAAAGCAATTATTTAACTTCTATTTTTAAAAATTATTAATATTACTTTCAAAGCTTTCTTTATATTTTTGGCATACTTTTTATTTTGATATGATTTTTTTTTAAGTGAAAACAATCTTTCGGCTCGAGTTTAATTTACCGAAAAAAAATCCGTATTTATTATTTTTCTGAAAAAGATTTTTGTTTCTTCCTTCTTCTTTAGATTATTTATTGATCGATAATTAGATGTATACGTTAGCATTTTATGAAACTCTCGATTACTAAATTATTAGCTTTAATAAAATGCAAGCGGTTTGTGTTACTTTCAAGAGAATTTCTATCCAATATGGCTAATAAATGTGGCACTAAATCACTCGGAAGATTGCGTGTCTTATTAAATGTAGCTAATGCGCGTGATATATGTGTACCGATAGGAAACTCATCTTATTGACTCCTTTAAAACTGTTATGATAAATTTGACTGCGACCATCTGGAAGCCTGCGCAGTTGCATTTAAATTTCTTCCGCTTTGAAATATCATTACTTTAAAATTATTCCTGCATTATGTTTCCGTACGTGGCACATAGTTAATAACTTTTTGCATTTACAGAAAAAAACGTTCAATAATTATTATTAATTAATATTCCTTATGGTTCTCATAAAAATATTCAAATTACTAGAAGAGTAAATGATTAATATTTATGATTAATATTTAGGATCTAAGTAACATGAATGCATATAAAGCAATCTATTTAAAATTAAAATTAAAATTTTTAGAATAAATTCTTATCTTCGTCGCGTTTTATGCATTATTGACTGTGTCATCAGAAATCAGAAATGTGTAATTTTATCTTCTCCTTAAAACGTTATTCAAATTTTTTTTATAAAGTGCAAATTTACTTTAAATCATAGCGACAAGATAAAGGAAATAATATGTGAAAATTGAAGTCTAGAATAATTTCTTATTTTTATCACATATATTTTGTGCAATATATCACTTATGTAAAAACATATATTTACATATGTTCGATCTTTCGGTACAACATTGTGTGCTCGCGTTTCGAAGAGAGAACACTTGCGACAAAAAAGTCCAATCGCCTAATTTTATTGTGAAAACGAGCGCTTCTTCCCTTCACTTGATGCGTACGTCGCGATCGTGACGTGTAGTGGAAGTGGCCCCGGAATAGGAGGCCCGGGTAGGATGGCACAGTGAATGTGGAGTAGAATCGCGGCATTACGTGCCACCAAGTAACGGAGCGCGGACGCGGAATAGAGCGTATCGCGTGTCGTCTCTGTATTTCACGTCCACGCGGCATCGAGGCTCCGAAACGGCGAAGAAAAGCGTCAGTCGCGTTTCGACCAGCAGACAGGTCGGTGGAGATCGAGCGGATGTCTCTCATCCTTCTGCATCTTCTCACGAACGCGATTACACCTTCGTCGAAAGACCGATGACTGAAAACATCCACGGAGACGGTCGCCGCACATACATTTCGGCATCTGAAACCTGTATGAATCTCCGATCCGGTCCCGCCGTCGATTCGAATTGAACGAAATTACATTAGTCACGATGTCACGTAAATAAGTTATTCACAATCAATGACGCGCGTTGAACAACACCGATCGGCTCGCCAAGGATGTTGACCTGGTAGCGGATGTTGATCGACAGGAAAATCGCTCGCTTGCGGGAATCCAACGGTTGACGTCTGCACCTGACGGCGAGCATTCGACATAGACAAACGTTTTTTCGATTGTTACCGTCGTAGTCGTCATTCAGCAGTGATTCAGTGAATGGACTTTATGAGTGACCATCATTGTCAAAGCTCGGCAGCATCCGCGCGCCGAAAGACACAAGTGTCCGATGATGACAAATCGTTCTCCAATGGATCGCACGTGACCACAGTAATCTCCTATGATATCGTTTGATTGCCAAGAAGAATTTGTGTAGAAAAGACCGGATTTCAAAAGGAGTGGCAGGATGCCGAAGGAGAACATGTGGCGGCAAAGGAGAGTGCCTGTTCCCAAGAGGTAAGGAGACTATCTCGGGATGTCTAACGCGATTAAAGGCGCCTAATTATACGCGCGTACGATTAACATCTTCTATGATGTTATCAATATTTATCTGTGCATACAGCATGAGAGTGCACGAAGGGATACCGTATCTTGCCGGCGTATATCCTTTATAACGAACCTAGGTATTTAACCGTTAAGTACACTGTGGCGACTCAATTTAACCAGCGATCATCTATCTTCTCGATCGCTGAACGAGACTTTTTCGAGGTGTGTGATTTTATTTTATTTTATTTTTTTATAAAATTCGATTTTTTTAATGTACAAGTATTACACATATAAAAATATTCAAAATAAATAACAGAACGTAAAGAATATATTATCTCCTTCTCTATTTTCTGTATTTCAAAATTAAACATTTGACGAGAGAGAGAAAGAAAGAAAGAGAGAGAAGAGAAAAAAGAAAATCGAAAGAAATCTTATTGTTTATTTTTAAAATTGTTTTACACAATCTTTCTCTCAAAAAGATAGAATATTAACATTGTTAACGAATAAAATAGAGAAGAAAATACGAATATAAAATTGGATATATAAATTTCAGACAAAATTCAGACAGTCGCTAGGTTGTGTAATACTAATTTCTTTCAGAAAATAATATATGAATTCCGAATATGCAATGATCGTACAATTTATGCATCGCTGGATTGCATAATATAAAATTTAAAAAGTACAAGCATAATAGATATAAGTTAGAAAGTGAACGATTAATTTTATATAAATCTAATAGGTATAATGAAAACGTTACATTTTTTTGTATTCTTCTTTAAATATGAAAAATAATTACATTATTAGTATTAAATTATTCACCTAATTTAAATTACCTTTTACCGTTATTTTTAATTGGTACAACGCAATGTATTTCACTATTGTAATTTTAACGTAAGTTTATAATTGATGATCTTAGATATTATACGAGGCATAAATTTTCAAACATTCTCTTAAAATTATAAATCTAATATAAAATGATTTGAAATACATTTTTCTTAGAAAAATATAAAAAATTTTATTTTTATAAAAAAATCTATTTTGTATCGAAAAATTGGCCTTTCTGGCTGTATCACGAATAATAGATTTATTCTAAATAATTTATATTACATGTCACAGAAAGTGGATGACTACAAAAATATTTTATTTTAATGTTCTTCAGATATTCTTTTATCAGTCATATGTACGTAAATGTAAGTTTGCGACACAAAATATGGACGTAATGACATGAGTGACTTTACATAACATTTTCTATACTTATTTCGTCTCATGAATATGTCATTACTTTTGAAATAAATATCAAGTTAGCGGCAAGAAAGGCATATCACCCAACATCACATTCAGACATCGCGTCAGGATCGAGCTAACAAGTTAAAGATCTCGCGACCAAAAAGACTCTTGCGATGAGCTAGACATGTGACAAATCGATTCATCATGGCAAAATAATGCGAATCGCGCGAGAAAATAGTGAATGGTCGATTCTTGAGTGCTCCATGTCGTATGCAAATGTATGGTTTATCAGTCTGCGATTTCTTCCTGCGGTTGACCTCCTCAAGCCTCAAGTGCGCGTGAAGTCATAAGTCATAAACGAACGTTGGTGGTCTACATTGTAGAATGCGGTAAATAGGACTCCTTCCTAACAGATAGATCTAAAGATGATACTTTGTGTTCTCTACTTTCAATATCATATATCAAGTTTTGTAATTATTCAATATTATATGTATAAACATTTCACATATAAACATTTATATGTATAAACATTTAATTAAGAATGTATAAATTAAATGTCTGTCAGATTTATAATTAAGTATATCAGATAATTACATACAGTAAATTAGAAATGAACACATAGAAAATAAACACATAGTTTGAGATTGAGAAACCAATTCTCATTATTTATTTATTAGAATATTATGGATAATTTATAATATACATTTATTAGGATTAGATAACTGTTTATCTACATATAATTAATGTTGACTTTTTAGCAAAATATCTGTATTCTCAAGCATTATTCTCAAAAAAGGAATTTACCAGAGAAATATATTCTTAATATATACTTTAATAAACGTTAGGTAATTCCTTATCTTCTTATTTCAAATAAATTTTTATTTGGAGTATCATTGATGAAATATACCTTTTTCTAATGATGAAAGAAGTTTATGAATTAAAAATTTTGCAACTTAACACTAGGAATTATGCAATGCAATAAACATCGTCGTTCCGAATCTTTCATTTATCTCGTGTTAATACAGTTGATAATTATGAATTCTGCTTCGTGAGTGATGAACTATCGTGACGTTTGCAAGAATGCAGATCCATTTGTCTCGTTTCTACGGCTCGTCCCGCGTGATGAATTTTGCTGCCCGATCGAGAAAACCGCGCGTATTTGCGATAATGAATCTCCACCATCTATAAATAAAAGTTATGAGATCCGTTGCGTAAATGAGGCGAGCAACTGCAGGTATCGAAGAGCGGGAAGATGCGAGATTGCGAGAAGGTGTCACTGCCATAAAATAGAGTAAGAGTTCCTGGATGATCTCGCGTATTCGAACTATCATTATCGACCACTTCTCTCGCCACGTGGAATCCCGTCTGCTCGCATTTCCGACTTCTCCATGACGATATCAAGTGTTCGCCGCGAATGCACTTGAACGGATATAACGCAATTAAGTGTGACTACGATAATGCGCGTTAAGTAGCCATATAGAAAATTGCCCGCCATTCGAGAGTATTTCCATTATAGAAAAACAACCTCCCCCATATCAACAGATATAATAGATAGCCAGCTGTACGTCAAGCATAAAATCTGATTTAATAAAGTATGCATAATGTCAGAGGGCATGTCTGCTTAAGTGTGTAAAAAGTCGCAAATTAACATGGGTCAGACGTGCGTACGCGTATAATTTCTTACCTGCGGTTAACTTTGAATATATGTATATGCAGATGCGTTTTTCACCTCTTCGAGAAGAGAATCTATACTTTTGAAAGATATCATAATTGATATCCGGGATATCCGGCACATATTTACCAACAAAAGCACCGAAGAACTCGTTTAACTGGATTGAAATACCTAATGTGCTCCGCGAATAAAAAAATATAATTGAAGAAGCAGATGTTAATGAAACGATTCAGTTTTATGTGCAGTTTTAACTGTTTCTGCGACGTAAATACAGTATAATAATCAAAAGAGAAATAGTGACGAAATATTATATTTAAAATAATCTATTGAATGAACGTACCGAGAATTTATGAAGTAGATACATTTCGCGGAACTTTATTGGAATACGGCTTCGGCTGTAGCGACGGCAATAATTTATCATATACGCGCGCTCGTTAAAGTCAATTGTGGTCGTTGTATTGCAACGAGCAGCATTGTCGGAAGGTGCATCGACCGCGATCAAAAGTTGCATTGCAATTTCAGCACGAATCTCTGCGCTGCCTCGCGGCTTTGTTGCGCCTGCCAACGTTACCACGATCCATTACAAAAGATTAAAACAAAACGCATGATCATTCCTCTTCCATAATCGTAAATTTTTTTTCTATGGTATATCAGAATGTAAGATCGAGTCTGAGAAAAACACATTTAAGAAATTTAATGAAATTAACAGTACAATCAAAAGAAACTTGCACGCGTCTGAATGCTCTTGAGTGCTTCAGACACGTTTTATTTCCTCTTTCCTGTTTCTCATGGATGCTAAAATAAATCATTTTAAAAGACAACAATCATTTTCCCGCAATTATATATTTATAATAATCTAGTACAAAACAGTGTAATAAAATTCTAATATGAATGGTACATAACAATAAGGAAAAATTATTTTCTTTTCTTTTTTTGTTGTTACTAGGACACATTTTCCTATTAAGAAATTAAAAGATTATCGTAGCGCACACAAACATAGCTTATCACTTGCTTATTACTTCGTTTATTACCTTCCTCGACAACATATTTACATAAGATATTTAAAAGATATCTTATGCAACATATATGTTATCTAGGATATGATCTGCAATTTTAAAATTAGGCCACAATGGTATCAAACGATCTGACCCGTAAACCTCTTTAACCAACGGCACATAGATATCTACTCGCGCATTGGAATAGAAATTCCTAACGCTTGAAAATTCTTGCCATCGGTTTTCGCTGGCACATTTCGCGAATCGAATACCTACACGCGATGTTCTCACCGTGCGGGACAATTGGATTTCCTATACGCGTTCGCTATTATGTACACAAGGTATATGTACACGGTGCTCTTTTATATACCCCGTTACGGTATATATAAACGCGTTCCTAAGAGCTTACGGTTCCCTTCTCTCCGTGTGTCGTTGACACTGCGTCCGCCAGAACGATACCGTTCGTTTCTCGCTTTTCTCTCGAGTAGATCTGCTTACGTTTCGCCGATAAGCCCGGAAGAGCCTCGATGAAATACTGGAGAACGTCCTTGTATATCCTCGAGGAAACTAGCGGCATCAGCGCGACGGATTATGGCGAAAGATAGTGATTTGCGTATACATACAAATTGCTGGAATCAAATTATAGATAATTTGAGAAATTATAGATATTCTCGTAACTCATGTAAAAAAATTTCATACTTGTACATGAGCATAATATCTTATTTTGTTTTTCAAGAGAAGTATTTTATAAAGCGTTACTTAATTCACATTAGTTGAAATTCTGAAATGTTTTAATTTAAAATTTTATATGCATGATTTCAAAAATACGAGTGAAAAGCATAATATTATTCTTGTTTTTTGTGTAATGTTATAACATTAGCATGTTGCATATTTAATGTCAACGCTCGACTTAAAAAAATAATGATTGATTCTATATATGTAGGATAAAGTCGTCTATTATGGGATAGGTTTCCAATATGAGATAGCGGGATTTCTGCTAAACTAATAAGCGCATGTGATTGATTTTATTATGAATTTATTACTCATAGAGTGAAACATATTTAGTAGAAAACTCATCATTAAATCATGTGGTTGTGAATCATCTAGTGGTTGTGAAAAAAGATTCTTGAAATTGAATGTTGTCGAATTTTATTGAGATTAGTCTCCAAACCTTGTTTTATTATATAATAAATAAATATTTGATAATAAAATCTGCTTGCATTGATAGAGTAAGTCGCATTAATAGGAAAACACGCGATATAATGATTTGTTTAACTATAAAGATTAGATTTGGTGATCATGAAACCGCAAGGCATGGGAGTCGTAATATGAGATACTCAAAGCATTTCTAGCTATATGAGAGCATCTAAACGATTCAATATCTGAAAGCATATTGAACGAAATGTTAAAAATGATGATTCTATTGTTAAGATTATTCACACACACACACATACACACACACACACACACACACACACACACACACACACACACACACACACACACACACACACATTTACATACTCACGTATACACGCATCAAAAAAGTATATAATTATTATGTATAACATTCAAATTCTTTGTTCCTTATACGTAATATGATAAAAGTGTGTATAAAAAGTTTACCTTTATTTTTTCCTTAATTTTCTGTTTGAGATATTATACCATCTCATACAAGAAAACCTTTGTATCTCATATTAGGAACCCTTTTTTTGAATGAACAAAATCGGCACTTTCGATAAAAATTTCACATACAAAGTATAACTACTATCGATCATTAACTTTTGATGATAAATCTTGAATATATTTCTCATAAAATTGACACGAAAATAGGAATTAAGATTGCAAGTTAAATAAATTACAAGTCTTTAAAAAAAGGTATCTCATATTAGGCGATTTTACTCTATGTAATGTTTAAGGTTTTTATGAAATCAATAAAAACCTACATTTTAACTTCTTCCATCTTTTTTCTGTAAAAATATCTCTTTTTTAAAATTATTTGGATCTTGTCAAATCGCAAGAACACTAATTACATTTTAATACAGCGGACGAAAATTTTTACATTGCATTTGTTTCGAAAGGATTTCAGGGTTTTTCTCACGAAATACTTAGCATCTCGCACGGTTAATGTCTAAGATTTCCTAATGAGGCGTTTAGTAGACCGTAAAGCCATAAATTCTTCTTGTGTTTAATGAAAATATCATTTAAATCTCGGAAACTAAGTTCTAGTATTAACTTCCTTAAATTCAGAAATTATAAATATTTGTATTTTCTGAATTATTCGATTCCCATGCTCTAATGCGACAAAATTATGCGACTGTTGATGTTCAATGGCAGTGCAATTACCTTGCAATTATTCGTGAAATTAAATTATAATGATATATAGAAGTAGAACATTAACATTAAAAAATGTTAGTTAATGTTGCAATTTCAAATGTACAATTCCATCTATTATTTCACACAAAGTATACAAAATTGATATGAAAGTAATGATAATGAAGATTCATTTCACTATCTCTGTTTCTTTTTTATAGTTATAATCTTGACTTAATATTTATTGAATAATTTTAATATTTTAATCATTTTTGTATATTTATAAATATGTATATTCATACATATATTAAAGTAATAAAAATCTTTCTAGAAATATTCAATTCCCCGTGCAACGATACAAATATATCTAAAATAAGGATTAGATTGTATGGAACTGTAACCGCGGTATAGATAATGACAGCGCAACTGTATCAAATTACAGAATAAGCGACGTATTCGAAATCAAAGTTGTATGTAGGACGATTACATGGGATTCTTAAAGCAGTTACATGAGATTAAATATTAAACTTGGATCAGAGATTATACAGTAATACGTTCACGGATAGGAAAAAAATATTGAGACATTTAGAACGAATTTCATTTCAGCACAGCTCTTTAATCATGACTCCCGATGTGATTCTTCCAGGTTGATCGCTGACGACACGAGAAAAATCAATTATTTCTCTTTATACATGCTTTCTTTGTTAGGTTCGAAGATTACCGGTGAGCTCGATAATAAAAGCGCTTCGCGATTTACTATGCATTACATCGCGCAATCTTGGTACTCATAATCGTGGAAGGAATCGATTACAATGGTCTCGCATGCGCCGCCTGTATCGCGTTAATGCAACGTTTATTGCATTATTTATGATATACCATACGAATAACGACTGCTATCACGGGACTGATTCGCGATGCCGTTGCTATTGCTCGTGTATATTACACAGCTCGTTAAATGGAAGGGCAATAATATACAGAAAAAGGCCTTAAGTTAATAACGTGTACAGTACTTTCCTTTCCACGGCCTTTTACGTTTTGCAATTAATTAGTAACGCTTAGATACCACAAAATCGAAAGATCTTATAAGACATATATCACATTTCTTATCACAGTTCGGAAATAACTGTATTCTTAAAGACAGATCTTCTTTTTTCAACAAATCTGCCAGATCTATGAAAGATAAGAAGTTTCCATGACTTTTTTGTACGTATATGTATAGTTTAACATCACCACTTTTCAATTTAATCGTATTTATACAAATGTAAGTAGTATGCACAAATGATGCACCTGTTGCGTCGATTCCCGCGAAATTGAAGCGACCGTCAAGCTTCACGGTCGATGAGTATTCTCCAAGAACCAGGTCATACAGAGAAACATCATCTTCCAGACGGGACGACCAATTACGAGATGGATGGCTTCGCCGTGCCCTGATTCTTTCACTACCAACCTAAATGATAGATCGGCTTGTAATATTTAACTTGCGAAAGGGCTTCTCTCGGCGTTGCAATATCACTCCATTATTTACAAATTAAATTCTTTATTGTTTACAAATCGAACAGATATTACCATTTGTCGCATAAAAAAGAAAAGTAATATATTTGCAAGTTGAGAAAAAAATGAATAATGCTAAACAAATGAATGAATAATAACATAATATTAATATAATATAATTAAATATATTCGTATTAATTGATTTATAATTTTTTTGCTTACAGGACGATCGAGCTGATCGCTTTAGTAGCGATATCTAGTACACTCTTTCTTTTTCTACACACGAGAGATCTACATTCACGTCTGAAAAAAATGGAAGTACGTCTTCAACCGGGGGAGGATGATGTGCTCTCGGCGAATCAGCTCTCATCAGGTAATAAATGTTATATAGTAAAATTGAGACAAACGAATATTGAAATATCTTTCTATCTCTTTGTAAGGAATAAAAAATGAAATAATATGTTTGCGAAAACAAACGAAACATAAAATAAATATAAAAACAATTAAAAAGATATAATATATTAAAAAATACAAATTGGATTAGATGTGTAGAACATATTTCTCAATGCACATTCTAAAAAATACCGTAATGAATTATCTTATTATATATCAAGCAATAAAAATAAACAAATTACATATAAATAAATAAATAAATAATCATGAAAAGTATGTTGCAAGAAGTTCATTTCATCTTTTTTTAATGTGATGACAAGATATTTCAGACCGTTAGAAATGTTAATTGGAAGGAACTGATTATCTATTTAATTACACAAACGTGTAATAATGGCCGCTAGTTTCTCGGCGCCTGAAAATGAACTACATTGAAATTACATTCGTGTCGGCCAACGTGCCATAATGGACACGTTTATATATGCGCTTTTACGTGCTCGTACGTACTCCCCGAGGGTGCTGTTGACTTCCCGGTTGAGGAAGGTCAAGGTGTGAGAGAGTGAACGCACATAGGATTCAACGAGAGTTAAAGATGCTTATGCATCTCACTCTCATAGAACGTATGTCTTTTCATCATTAGTAATACCTGGGGATTTCATCATTTTACATTTTTTAAGGATCGTATTTGAATATTAATAATACAATAAAAAGTATTATTTGTTGACTAAAATTTTGTTCAATTCTTTATTTTCAATTGTCTCACTAATCGTTTGTGTATTATTATATTTTTCGAAATAAAAAGATTTTTTTTCATTATCATTTGTACAAGAAAATAACGAAAAAGAAACACAATACTTTTGATTCAATTGATACTTAAATTTAAGTATAAAATTAAATTTTAGTAATAAATTAAAATTAAAATTTATACTTAAATTTTAATTTTGAAAAAATCGACGACAAATTCGCCAGGGAAATTGTTAATGATCTCTATCCTTTCAAATGTGTTACATGTGTATTGCGTAGACGTCAAAAGAGTGAGATCTCTATATCGCCTCAATATCATACCACATTCATTTCGCGGCATTCGTAACGGTAGCAAAGAACTTGATTTGCTCGCAATCGCAGACTAATTATTCGTGCACCTTCTATCTTACGCTTTATACGTGGCAATCCACGTGTTTGCCGCGCCGTATTATTTATTACATTATGGCTTACAATTATGTCCGGCGCCGCTTTATTATTTAAAGCGATGCAGGCACGCTGTCTCGAAGCAAACACGGATTATATTCATAAGATTGCGAAATACTCGCGAATTATTCCTGGTATTCGACTTTTTGCAAATTTGACAATTATGTATAAGTACATTAATATTCTGCGAGAAGAATTACACGCTTTTTTACTTTTATCACAAATTTGTCAAATTTACAATTAGCAATAATTTTTTATTTATGTTTAACTTATATATTTTTAATTATATCTTTAATTAATTTAAAGAATTGCGAAAGAAATGTTTTTAAAATTTGAAAACTTCCTATAGAGATAATACTTTAATTTCAAACAAAAATTTTATGCATATGAAAAATTATAGTTTATAGAATCAAAAAATAAAATTATCAACAAAATGTGTCTTGCAATGTCGTACGAAAAACGGCCTGTACTTTCAATATATCTCTGCACGTAAGTTAAAAATGTTATTCGTAGCCTACATGGCAATTCTTCATATAAATTCGTCTCTTCTCAGAACACAATGATTAACAATGTATTATGAACTCAGCTCACAATTATTATAATAACTACTTGCATTACTTTCTATTAGAAATTTCACAATTGCAAGAGTAAACATTAGCCTCTCGTTTTTATTAAGCGAAAGTTAGAACAAATCACACACATTTTTGTGTTGCAATCGAAAGAAACAATATTTTATTTCTGTGTAACGAAGAGATTTCGATAAAAAAATTATGCTCGTGAGCAAGACGCGATGGAAATTTCAATGTGTTAACCATATCTAAATGTATTCGTTAAATCCATCATAAGAATCAATAAATATACAGATATTTGTTGGAATGCATATTTAGATTTAAATCAGCAGGAACTAATTATCTATATTTAATTACACATATTGTTGTACAGAAAAGCATATCAAAATCATTTTGCTTGTAAAATACTCAAATCAAACCAGTTATGATCATCATAAATCGGCATTGATCATCTCACGTGAGTAGCACGTGAAACGCGTGAAATCTGTACTTTTAAAAGCTATTCACCAGTCGAGAGGAAGAAGCAACCGAGTACACACCGAGTAAAAGATAAAGGATGCTCTCCGGAGGCGGAATTGACCGAGCAGTTGAGAGTAGCCACATCAAAGGGAGGTGAAAGGAAAAACATCGGTGAACGTGAGCGAAAATAAATCAGACATGTAGTAATGCTCGCGCGCGTTAAAAGGAGAAATGGATTAATCGCTCGCGGCGATATAAATGGCAATGTGAATGGAAATGAAAGTTCAATCATTCACATATATACACTAGATCGTGAGGTGTTATTTCTGCTGCTATCGAGAAAGATTCGGAGTGAGGATGGAAAGAATAAAAAGATAAAAAGGTGTTCGAAGCCCAAAAAGCAATCGTTTACATTTCGAGAAAAGTTATTATTATCGGTGAGACGTGCCTCATCCATAAAAAAATAACGCTTTTGCTAATAGCGATAGCTATTTATTATATAATGAAAAATTTTCTTATTCTTAGTCAATAAAAACATACAGAAAGAATATAATTCAATGAAAGGATATTTGCTTATAAAATCTCGAAACAATCAGACAAGTCGTAAACTAGTACCTACCTGGTATGATGAAAATAATAAAATACAGGTTTGTTACCTCTCGAGAATGAAATGGATTAACGAGATGCCTTCCACTTCTTCGCAAGGATGTATTCGCACCTTCATGGTGCACCCTAACTCGATGTTATCGCAACTTGCAACAGCTCGTAATACGTCCGCAAGGAATGTGCAATGTCCGGCCTCTTCGCGTACAAGATCGAGATCGAGAATGATCTATGGAGTGCCGTCATTCGCGGAAACGATCGCATGATTTAATAAAAATTCAAAATACTGTGCGATTGTGAATAATCTTTATATGAATATTCTTCTTATATATTTTTCTTCTTATATATTTTTTTATTATTTTTTATACAAAAAGCAAAACATTATTTAAAATATTGAAATCTGAAAAAAATAGATTTTTCTTTAAAGAAAAATTATATGTCGAAAAATTACGCACTTTTTCTTATCATTACATGGTAAAAAAATTTTCATACATTAATATGTATAAATATGTATAAACATATATAAATATTCATACATCCCTCTTTCTTTCGTAAAATTATTTTTTAGTGTAATAGAAATAACAATAGTAATGTGAAAAACATAAAAAATAATTAAAAAGTAATTTTACAAAAAAAAGAAGGATATATGAATATGTATGGACATATTTTATGTAAAATTATATATATTTATGAATATTTATACATATTCATGCATGAACAATTTTTTATCGAGTAAACTATTATTAAAATCTTTTTCAATGTCAATATCCTAATTGACATAATATTTAATGGTCTATGTGATCAGCATTGTATACAAATTGAATTAATAATTTTAATAAAGTGCATAATTAATTTGTATAAAATTCTAACAAAATTTTCTTTAAACTATTGAATATTGAAGTAATCGCTGTATGTTATTTTTTTCCATTCTAATCGTTCTGAAACAAGATTTTGTATGCAGGTCTCGTTGCCTACTTCCTTGTTTGTGTTTACACCTAATTTAATGATCCAACGATTTAGCACGGAATAAACTTATAACAAGGAATTCACATTAAGCATACGTGTAAACATAATACGGTCAATGATTTACGTTGACCTCGTTGGTTAATGTTTACTCTAATTGATAGTAGCCAGCCAGACATAAAATGACAATGCACATGGGTGAAAGTGAAGTATTTTTATACATACGCTATATAAAATGCAAGTACCCGCTGAAAACAAAGTAGCTCGCGACTTCTTTAAAAGCTACTTAGTGAAAGTATTGTTTTATTGATAAGCAAAAGTAGCATGTCAAATTAACTAATTCTAATGTGGCAATAAAGTAACTTATTCAAGAAGTGTGTTATTCTTTCGTAATTTATTCTATCGAAAAGTATGTCATTCTCTTGTATAGTCAGTTAAGCAAGTAATCAATCAAATATTAATCATTTATCAGTAATAAAAAAAAATTGATAAAATTGTTTTGATATAAGTTTATGTATGAATACATCTGTCAGATAGCTTTGAAATATAATAATAATAAAAATATTTTTTTATTATTATTATATTTTTGACTAATTCTAATAAAATCTAAATTTAGAGAAAGAAGAGTAGTAAATAATCTTAAAAATCAAATTCAGTAAAGGTTCTCTTAAGAATAATTTTCTATGAAGAGAAAAAAATGATATGCGAGCGTACTTTTTACTTTACGATGCAACCATCTAGATTTAAAAAATGGAACGAAATCGCCAAGAGGAAGTGCCATATAAAGTTACAGAAAATTAAACGCAAATTCAAGAATGACGTTCACCTTTGTTCGTCATGTACTTTCCTTCTAACTGTTGTCATGCAACGCTATTGTTCCGGTCACAATTGTGCTGAAGAATAGGAAGTGATCCTTATTGTTGCATTTACAATAAATGCATATACAATACGTCAAGTTATCCGCCTAAAGAGTACGATTAAATTAGTATATACTATTTAGATCAATCATCGCCTACGATCATTCACACACACACACACACACACACACACACACACACACACACACACACACACACACACACACACACACACAC
>NW_012130077.1:4629204-4637605 GCF_000143395.1 Atta cephalotes
ACACACACACACACACACACACACACACACACACACACACACACACACACACACACACACACACACACATGAGAATATATTACTTAATGATTATAACCTTTAACTCTTTAGATGAATACATCACAGTGAAAATGATAATAATGAAACATTACTGAAGCATGTACAGAAGTTAAAATGGTGCTAATAATTTAAAAAAAATTAATTTAAAAATCCATAAAATAAAGTTTTTTATGTTTACCAATTTTAAATCAATTTTTAGAAATTTTTATGTAGTATTATTTTTAATAATAATTATTTTGTTGATGTAAAACGTTTTAAAATACAGTTTTTGTAACTTCTGTTATTATATGTATAATGTAATAATTTTTTTCTTTTTTTAATTAAATATATTGTTATGTTGAATACGTTAGCACATTTACGTTTCACTATGAATTCAATTAAATATCTAATATGATTATAACAAATAGCAAAACTTCTGTAGGTCAGATAAAATTTTATAAATAGAAACAGGTTTAATAAACACTGCACATTCAAAGTAGTACGGTAAATCCGGTAATTTAATCGGACGTAATAAAAAAATGAATTGATTTCAATGTAATTGACGCAGTAATAAATATAACAATCTAAAAATTTACAATTTTTCACTAATATGAATTTCAAAATAAACAAATTATAAGTTTTTTTAAATATTTATAAAGATGCGATAGATGTATACATTCTTTAGTAATGTTTTTGATTAAAATTAAACTTATATATGAACGATAATTATAAGTATTTTGTATCTTGGCTAGTAACGTATATTATAGTCAAACTATTCGAAGGAAGTGATGCGAATAGTGTCCGTCTAACCCACTTTGAGTAATTTCTTTCTTGAAACGCATCAATGAGCTGGATCATGTTGCAAGTATATAATATACGAGTAGATTGTGCCAAGATGTATAGTGAGATGTGTTACATCTAAATTTTACAGACGACTCTTTCGCATAAGATTATGCTGAAAAGCTATAATTTCTTCGTAATTCAATCACAGAATATTATAAGGCAAGAAAATGAAAAAAGATGAAAATAAAATGGACATAAAAGCTTAGAAGTAATCGTAAAAAGTGGATTTAATAAAATACATCATATAACATGGTTCAATAATAAAAATTAAAAATATAAGTTTAGAAAGGCTATGAACCAAAAAACATGCATAAAAATGCATAAGTAAAGGAAACAAATAATTATCATGATCTAAAGCAAATAACAAATAACACCGGATTTAATAATTTATTAAACATTATAATATATAGTATCTATCTTCTTTCAACATATTCAGAATAATGCTGAAAAACTTTTGAAATAAGCCTTTCTTCAATCTATCATTTAATAATGTTTATTTGAATTATTATTATTTCCTGTTTTAAAATTATGAGAATTAGGCAGTTGTTTAAAAACCAAAATTACATTTATTACGTTATAATTATAGGGATGTGCGGAGAAGCATAGGCTATCGATATTTCGTATCAATATAAATTGAAATACACATATCGATACGACAATATACTGATTAAAAACGATATTCGAGAATATCGTTACTTTTTTTATATGTTTTATTATATAGAGACGGGAGCACAAACTTTCGATTTTAAAGAAAAATTTTAAAAAAGTCAATAAGTAAATATTCACTAACTTATCTATAAAATTATAAATATTTTAGTAAATTTATGTATACACAAATAGAAAGAGATTGATGGGAATAAAAAATTATGCATTTATACATTTGATATAATACATAATATATTTGTCATTTTATACATATAAGTCTATCAACTAACAAAGATAATGTGAAACATAAAATTTCTTTTAATTTTATTCATGATGGCGTTGATCGCAATGTCGTAAATTGTGCATCTCCGAATTGGCATCCTTGTTATATTTATACGGTCAAATTTTGGAAATGCAATTTTTGTATTGAATCAATTGTATTGATTCGATTCTACTAATTGATATCTATGTTCTAGATCCGATATGCTACGATACAGAAACTAAAAATTTTGATGTATATTGAATATCAAAAGGGGTAATAATATTTTAAAATATCGATTATATCGGAACATCCCTAGTTAACTACATGAATATTAGATGATTGAGTTAAATAACTTATTTTGTATGTACGTATAATATACATATTTCGGATTATTCGCAACTTAACGCAGCTGCAGTAATATATAAGTTCTATCTAATCATGTTACATGGTAATAAGACTATAAAAGGAAAAGAAAGCGGACGTTTCTATTTTACTGTATTATTAGCACATGATGAAAATATGCTACAAACGAATGATTGTACAAACAAACGATTATACCCACGTTATCAACCAACATTGGAAATACCATTTAACTGTAGTTAGCAATTTTAGTTTCACTTAATAGAATTGTCGCGCATCGTGCGCTTTTCTAACATAGTAATATTAATCTCTGGTATAAGCTCGTGATTTATCGTTCAAATGTGGTGACAGTATTCTGCGAGATCGGACAACATTTATAAAGGACTTTCATTTGATTATCAATATATCTTCTAATGATAAATAAATTTCACTTTCTAGAGATGTCTGACAATACTAAATAAAATATATTTGCTTTTGCGAGTTATTGGTAATACGAACTAATTCAAACATTTTTTCATTGTTAGTGTCTTCATGAATGCAAATCTCTCGGATTCTTTGACTTAAAAATTTCATATTTTTTGCGGTTATCATAAAAGTAGCGAGTTGTTTTTCTCAGGACTCTTTAGGCCAAACCCTTTGTACCTTTTGTACGGTTGGATCCATTACCGCGGAATCTTATAAACGTTTCTCGTCGACCACAGGCGGTATGTCACGATCAGTGCTTCGTAGCCATTCTGAAAACGAGTTTCCTGTGACGAGAATAATTCCTTATCGCATCGAAAAAAAAGAATTTTTATTATCATCTTCCATTTTTTAAACTTTCCATGTAAATCTCAATATATAGATTAATTGTTTTTTAGAAAATAAAAATTAAATGACTGAACTTTCAAAAATCAAAAAGAGAAAAATTATTCTATATATATATAGTAGAGGAGAAGATGGTATTATGACCAGTGTAGATATTGTGATCTTCCTTAATATCTCCGCTATTATATAGCGAATCCTAATTACTTATGCAATTATTTGTTCAGTAGCTCGCCGTTATATCATAATGCTAATATACCAATACTCAATAATCAGCACTTATTATAATGCATTTTTACTTTCAAGTATTTCGAAGCATTTCTAAGGTACATTTCTAAGTATATTTTAGCATTTAATTATACCTACTTCCTCATTTTTCTTTAACTTGCGCATTATTACATACAAATATATATAATATATTTGAATGTGTTGCTTGCTATTTAACATTTTATTTGACTATATATTTTGAATTATGCAAATTTATTAATAGCACAGTTTGCTAAAATGTAGTTTTCTATGCGAATTGATTACTCATGGCCTCTTTTTTGGTTTTTATTAAAATAATTATTTAATAATTGATTGTAGCTTTACTGTTAAGTTATATTAGTTATATTAGTTTATTTATATTATGTGTATGTAGATTTTTAGTATTGAGCAACTTAAATGCGGCAGAAATTATGTTTACATATGTTTACATAATTGGAATACTATAATATTTTACTTTTTATGTGATTTTTGAAAACCAATTTTTTTATATATATTTTTGTGAAAGGCCATATTACCTGTTTTTTTTCAAGCCATTATGTAGTGTTGCTACATTTTTATGAATAGCGTTCTAAGTAAAAAATTTTTCATAACTTTAAGTCTAGGATCGATTGAGCAACATTTTAACAAATATAATTGTTGAATTTTAAATTTAAATATTGATTAATTATCCAAGTTATTGTACAAAATGTAAGTGGAGTATCACAATACCACCTTCTTCGTATAAGTATATAATTATAATTATAATTAACTTACAAATTATTTGATTAAGTATAAAAATAATGATGTGAAAGTCAAAGCCAATATTTTCCTCGTTCGATGAAATTGGAAACTAAACTTTTTTTAGAATTAAACTATCATTTTTGTTCTTCGAATTTTCCTTAAGAAAGATTTTCCTTATTATAAATTATAAGATGAAAATCGCAGGAAAGGTCTCGATCGAAACGACTTCGAAGTTCCGATCTCGACCCACATTTCTCATTCTTACAACGCTTCGCGAAAGTAGTCGAGCGACTCTCTTTCAAATTTCTCGTGTGAGATATTCCTTTATATGCAACATCTTTCCTCGCGATATTGCAGAATAGTATTATCCAAAACTCAAACAATTTCTCACAATTATTGACTGTTTTAGCTTTTTCGAACAAAGTTCACAATGTTACTTAAAGCGTTTACTGTCTATACTGTCTGTATTGACAACAGCTGCCTATCGTTAACGTTAGTTTAATCATCTATTTGACACATATTAAGAATACACAATTGACTTTCACAATTGACATATTTATTCACTTTCAATACAGCTGTAGCTTATTTAAACTTGTTACGTATTCTGTGTGTTAACTATTAGTTAACGTTCAAGAAAATCTTTGAAACTGACTTGATAATTTTAGTCTCGACATTTTCAGAGAAAGATCGATGTCTTCAGTTGACACTACTTGACTAAATGTATACGCATTATTACATAACTATGTGATTCATGAAGAAGACAAACAGATACAATATTTGTGATCTTTATTTCTTGGATCGTTGATTAAGGAAATTGTACCGTCGATCACTGTCACGGTCAATCAACCGTTTGCATTACGCTACAACTATTCGTACGCACATACATACAAGTGCATTCCCACGCTAGCCAAGCCCAATCAGGGCGAAATTACTTTCTAATTTTTTTTAGATTTTTTTCAAATTATTTTGCAGGTGTACAGCAGTATACTCATCGCTTCGCTCAGAATCTTAGTAAAAGAAAGGCGGAAAAGACCTTGTTAGTCCCACTTTTGACTAAGAAAGTTACCAAGCTTCTTCTAGACGTTACGAACAATTAGATTGTAAAATCACCCAAGATATCAAGCATCGTTCCATTACCTCTTCTTTTTGTCGATCTCTGTAACTTTCTCAAGTTCTGGATCAACAGGTCTCGTAACCAAAATGGGAATAAAAGGTCACCGGTCCGGTCCGGCAGACCATGCATGGCATCTTCCTCACTGTCGACCTGTTTTGTAACTGCACTAACATCTTTTTTTTTCTTCTCGATGCACGTATAATATTTCAGCCACAAAAAAAAGAAAGTTTCTCGCATAAATTTTTCCAAGCCCAAATATAGATATTCATCTTTTTTTAATAGAAATCATCCGAGTATTCACAATAGATAATTAGAAATTACGAGATTCTTGACAGTACAGGCGAGATTGGCTAACTCTTTTTAATTTCACGATTTAACGAAAAAGCTGAAGTACATACATAACATTACAGCTTCTTTTTTAGCTTTTAAGGAAATACCATATGAAAAGCACAGATGCTTTATTACTCAATACAATAATGTTGTGTAATCGAGTGCTGGAGCGATTTTTTCTTTACAAACATACGATCATCATCTTCTTCTTCTTTTATCTTATCTTAGAAACATTGAGTATTTCCTTTTTTTTCAGATTGCAATCTCTAAACTCTTGAAACAAAGCGTTTAAGTCATAATTGCGCTACAAACAGCATGAACGCTATAAAAGTAGTAATATTTTATCATTATTTGGTAAATATCTAGAAAAAGGGAACCGCCTCCAATGACTTTGACAAAAAAAGTTTAAGAAATAACGAAACACATTTCCGCACGACTTCTATGCGAAGCGATTCCCATCCCCTCCCCTCCCCCTTTTCTTCACTTGGAATCGCGTGGAAAGTTATAAAATATACTTCAAGCAGAAACTGTCTGTTTCATATAGTAGAAAGGAGACATAATTTTTCAACTTTTTTTATTAATAACATGTTAATAACAAAAATTATTAACAAAAAAAGTTTGAAAAATTCGAGGTCGTTGAAGGTGGTTCCCTTTTTCTAGATATTCACCCATTTATTTTTTGTACAAATAAAATTTTAAATAAATAAATATTAAATAAATAAATAAAAAAAAAAAAAACTTATAATAAAGATATTTCGTAAACTTTTATCCTATACAAAATAATGCAAAATAAGTACATGTGTTCTAGTGAACTGTTACAGAACCTAAACATATCATGTTGAAATATTAAGAGGATTCGTATACATACAGATACAAACAATGTATTATAATTAAAGAATATATGAAAATAAGAATTATTTGTTACTGCTCATTGTTCATGGGATGTGAAATTATTCCCCTAATAAACACGGCGTTAAATTGTTGAGAAAATTAGGTTGTTCCACCGCATAAGTATAAAATTAGAATGTGGAAAAATTGACATGTCTATATAAATTCTGAATTTCAATTCGTATTATTTTTTAGTAGTTGTAAATCTTTGATTATTTTATGATATTGATTATTATAATTATATTAATCAGATAAGAAATAAAAATTACCGCGATCTATAATATATTTTAATTTTCTTGCAGAAACAGATAGAAATTAAAACATTATTAAATGACTGAATGTTATTGGAATATGTTTACATATTATAAATCGTATACATATGTAGTAATACATATTATAAAATTCCATGTTGTACAATAATAATTGACATTTATCTTTAAATGTTAAATTATGCGTCGTCTACAATACACGGAATAAGAAGTAAGAGTAAGAAATCGACGAATCACAGTCGATTATTCTTCTCACATTCGACTGTAATTCGTCAATTTCTTACTCTTACTTCTTACTCCATGTATTATAAAAAACGCATTACAGTTTATAGTTACGATTAGATTTTCTTCCGTTTTATATAGTATAATAAAATAAAATTTCCCGTTAAATTGAAAATAAAAGAATCGAAACAACAGATCGCTAACAGAACTGTCAAATCTTTATTTCTAGCTCTCTTCAAAAAAGTTTCATACCTGGGTATCAATCATGAAACTTTTTTCTAGGTTGAAAAGTGAAAAAAATTTTTCCATTAACTTCAATGATTAAATTTTTCATTTTTCACTTTCCATCCGAAGGATAAAGTTTATATTACATTTTATTATATTATATTTTAACATTAGTTAAAACATTTTGTATAATAGAGCGCCACGGATAGAGTATAAAGAGCCAAGAACCGTTCTCGTTCCAGCGTGGCGGCCAAAGATCAACGATCGGAAGATGCAACGGATGGTTTTTTGCGAGGCGTATTGCCAGCTATGTCTTAAGCCGTGAATGACGTGAATAAAGCCTCCTACGCCTACGCGGCGGTGCCCTCGGCAAGCGTGCAGTTCCGAACGCGGCGGTATCTTGTCCGTCCATTAAACTTGCATCTGTATCGGTCACGAAGTTCGCCGTCGCGTCGCCGATTGGCCGTTGTATCCTCCAGCGTCGCGAATCATAAGGAAGACCGCTGATGCATGTGCAAGCACGATAATTATTGGCCGTAATTATACACTATCGAACAATTTTCAATTTACGCGATGCATTACAATCGATGAAGCTCATCTCACCGAGTTACCGCCGAGAGAAGCAAATCTTACGCAGACGGCAGATGCTGCGGGCTTGGATCAGTCGAGACCTCATGTATATAACAACCAATAGTGTTTATTTCAGATTTTTTTTCTTGATTTTCTTTATTCGTAAAATAAGGATCATCTCGAGATTGTCCTGAGAATTTATAATTCAAAAAAAGCTTACTGAGGAATATATTACATGCTGTATTATATTACTATTGAAAAATTAAGAACTCTACCTTTCTCTTCTTTATTATTGTACTGTAATTACTTAAAAAAAAGCAGGATGTGCAAAATGCCATGAAAAATATTAGACGTATAATAATACGTACTTGGTCATTATTATCATTTAATGTACAGCATTGTCTGTACGGTATTGCGGTAGATAATCATGATAACACAGGTAACAAGCTAATACAAAATTAATTATGGCTATCGCAGTATGCACCCACGGCTTGGATTTTATCTGACAATGAGACATAGTTTTACAAACGGGCGGAATACAATGCTGATAGAAACCGTTATTGCAGTTACGCGAGTATCGTGAACCGATCTTGTGCATAACTCATCGGCATTGTGCGCGAGTCGCCGTGAGTTGCAGCTGCGGCGCACATCAATCGAAAATCTAAGCCTAAAGAATCGTCCGTTTAAACTTTTAAAATATTACGATAAGACTTCGATTCACATAGATGTGCAAAAGAAGGAAGAGTTTAAAAAGGAGTTAAAAAGGAAGAAAGGGGCGAAGGAGGAGGAAGGGAGGAGAGAGAGAGAGAGAGAGAGAGAGAGAGAGAGAGAGAGAGAGACGAC
>NW_012130077.1:4639251-4642812 GCF_000143395.1 Atta cephalotes
GAGAGAGAGAGAGAACCACCGATACCATCAATGAGCCTCTGTCGGCTTTCCTTGCGTGAGGTCACAAGAAGCTTGTGGCTGCTATTGTCAGTCTGATCACGAACTGACCACCTCTACTGCACTCGTGATCGCGAGAGAAGCTGCTTGCGCGCTTATCTCTTGCATGATCCCGACTGAATCCCTGCTACATTTTCCGCACGAATGTTTCGGACGTTCTGTTGAATTTAATTCCCGATCAATGATGTGTTAATATATAAATTACTCCTGAACCTTCAGCAAAAACATAGTAACATCTAAGCTCTGAGACTCCATGAAACTTTCTGATGTTATAATTATTAATTAATTAATTATTAATTAATAAGAAATATGATGTCGAAAAATTAATTAGAAAGCATTTTGAGCGCTTGACATTTTTTGTCACATCTTTTTCGGCACTTAAATCTTAAATGATAAAATAATAAGTATCCGGAAGAGAAAATGCATATGAGTTGATTTTTAAAATTGGTTCTTGTGGTTTAAGCGTATCACGCGAGTTAATTCGCATTCAATCGGGCGGAAAAATCTGATTAGTCACATCGATCAGAGACAAAGTACATATAGAACGATCGACTAGTTTTGCACGAAACAAGATCTCATTTCCAGCTGGCTACGTAGCGGCAGAAATATAAAGAGAAAGAGAGACGTAAAGAAAAAAGTATATAGAGAGAAGGAGACATGCATTGCCGGCAGCGCGCGAGCTGTACCTTTTTCCTCTCTTGTTCGTTCCGCGCGCATGAGAGACGCTCTCGAGCATCTCGATGGAGAGCGGTAACTTTCTAAAGATGACCAACGGTCGCCTACGGGAGACCTCGATTCCGGTCCCTCTGTAGATCGTTGCTCTTGGCCGAGTTCCACGGCGACCTCTTAATCACTGCGATCACCAATTTATCCATCGCGGGATTCTCATTCCCCGCGATTCGTGCACAATCGGGATACATCCGAGAATATTCCAGTGCGCTAACAAGGGACCGGAGTCATACTTTCTAGGCGTCTTAATGAATTCCATGGGATTGCACTGATGATCGATCATGTCGTGCGATGGTATATCACTTCCTCGATCCAACTCAAGACCATTCGTTCATAATTCATTAATTGAATTGTTACCAGGAAACGTGGCGTAAATTATACTTTTTGTATCTTACATCACATAGATATTGACAATACTCTGCGCATGCTGAGACTACGTAATCAGAAAGAATGCTAATTACGGGTATCAAACTACTCGTGCATCAAACGATGTTTAAATGTTTGAACTTATCTGTCAATGGGTACGGTCGCGATGCTGTAAACGCTTTGAAGCGTTTTTTAATTGGTCAGTTTGTAAAATTCTTTCTAATTGAGTCAATTAGCTTAATTATTCGCCCTTTAACATTATCTATTCGTTTAACTGCAAATATAATAAATTAAGGGTCACTTATTATTAACTCTCCTCAGGATTAAATTGTTACTAATTCATTTATACTTTTCATTTTAATTTCCACTCAAAAAGCATTTGTAGCAAGATTTTGACCAATGTCTGCGGCATTTCGAACGAACAATAGAGTGGATTTGCCAGCTAAATAACTTTATTCAACGAATGTTCCATACGTGTGTAACGGATCGCATGGACTTTGTTACGGTATTTCCGGTGCAGTTTTATGTGTCAAATTCCGACTGTATATATGTGTGTGTATATATACATATATATATATATATATATATATATATATATGTACACGTTGGGAAAAGTGCGATAAAGATCTGCACGAGCGACAAAGAACAATCCCTCGACACTCGAGGAATACATCATCAGAAATACAAATGCGAGTTTAAAGAACCGTAAGCGAGAAGAAGTCTGGGAATTTGTTCCCAGATCCAACAATTATCATATGTTATGGTTATACAAAATTAAATAATTAATTAATTTAATTGACAATATTTATCAAAATTTTAATATTGCAAACAAAAATGTAAAAAGAATTGAAATGTCGAATAAATCATAATATGCAATAATACATTTGTAGTAATGCATCAAATAAATTAGAATGATAAAATTTTTCATTTGTCTCTCTCGGAATATTTCAACGTGTTTCGATTTTCTTTGCTGATATCACAAAGAAAAATTAACATTAATCGGAAAAATTCCGCAAAGCTTAAGAATTTCTATGAAACTTTACAAAGTCTCTAAAGTGAGACTATTTGTGGGAGATCTTGTCGTTATGTACGCAATTTTCCACATGACCGTGAAAGTAGAGGCAGGAATCTCGGCATTTGCTGACTTGCGCGACAGGGTCGTCCATCAAACATTAAACGAAGTTTATCTTCTTCCGGCGGTGATTTTTCCGAATGACATGACACAAATTCATCGTGATTTTCTCCACAATAGCGGAGAAAAAATTGCAGTCACATTTTGTATAAACAGGAAAAAAATCAAAAAGTCAACTATTATTTTTAATCAAAAAAGATCTATAATACTTATTTTAATGTATTCATTATTATTATTTTATAATCATTATGTCATTTTTAATAATTTAATCATTAGAATAATTTAACCGTTATTGAAGATTTTTGTTTGTTTTCAGATGGTATCCAAATGGATTCTGATTCAAACAGTATCGTCCATTATCCAAATGTACAACGTATTTTTGTGGAAAAGGTAATTAGCACATTTATTATCTCCTATAGCGAACAATTATTTGATAATTATTAGTATTTGGTAATAATGAATTACCTATATAAGATTATCTTAGGATATAGATAAAATTATTAATAAATAATCATTTGCTTCAATAAATAATGGTTTTATTTTAATTAGGAAATTGAATGAAGCATATTATATTGTCATTAATCTCTCGCTTGTTTTCTTGATGTTATTTTTCTTGTTAAATTATTAAAATTGAGATCGGTTGTACAACTATTTGCATACATCACTAAACGATCTTCTTAAAGATCTATTCGTTACATATATTTCTTAAACCAGTAAATTATTCAAGACTTTGACCTGTTTGCATTACTAGTACTGTTATATTTGTATGATGTATCAAAATAAAATCGAGTTAAATAAGAAATATAAAACAAAGAGATCAAGATAATATATGAATCGTGTTATAAAAGAATCTTCAATGATTTTCTATTGCACTTTACTTACAGTGAGTACAAAAAGTACAATGAGTTACAAAAAGTATTCGTGCAGAGAAAATATTTTTTTTTAATTTTATTTAAAAAAATTAAATATTATCTAGCGAGAAATGAGTCATCGAATTGATATCGAATCAATATCGATACAATGATTTCAACATCAATTTGACGTCAATTCGACGTTTAATGATCATTTCTTGCTGAGTAATTAACAATTTATTCATAAAGAATAAAATAGACTATATGTTTCTTAAAATTATATATACCAAAAAAAGATATGTATTAATTATAGAAAATATCGTCTGAAAAATAAGCGAAAATTAAAAATTCCGTTGTTTGGATACTTAAAAAGTATTCGTACAGTCGAGAAATTTAGCTTCTAATGTCAGAAATACATGCGAAGCT
>NW_012130077.1:4647189-4653734 GCF_000143395.1 Atta cephalotes
AGCTTCTAATGTCAGAAATACATGCGAAGCTCGTTTTTTTTTATGTTAGAATAGAATGTATTCATTGTATAAAATTGCTAATTAATATTTATTTTCTACTCTAAAAATAAGACTTTTTTTATAAAATATTTTTGCTCTCACTGTATTTATTACTATATTCAAAAACATCAAAACATGAAAAATCAGTAAATATTGATAATAGTATTCTAAATTTATTCGCATACTTTAGTCGATTTCTCCAATGCGACACAAAAAAACCAGTTACAGCTATCAATATGATAGAGAATTTTTAATAATAAGAGAAAAAAAGAAGAAAAGGTAAAGTCACCTTTCATCTATAATATAAAAGTAACACGTCCCAGTTTTGCTCATACATATGTATAGATGTAGGTGCTAACTTTTGCGACAACATACGATATCTGATATAACGTGCCGAATAAATTAACATATGCATAGATCGCGGAAAGAAAAAAGAAATTCCCAATCGATGGTACTGTTAGTGATAAAAATATACACGGAAGATGCAATGCGAAAGAGAGAACGGGCCGCTTATTACCGCGCCGCTGGGTATCGCAATTCGCAACACGGGGCAGCTGTCTAGCTTGTACTTGCACTTGCGCTTACAGCAGTCTTACCTTCATTCGCCTTATGCCGAGGAATGACTTGCTAATAACACGAATCGTTATCTAACGAGAGGGAATCGGACGTTCCGCGTGGAACAATATATTCTCTTAGAGAACGAGCAGCCTACCGATAATGACAGATGAGCGCCAAAAATGAACGGGTAAACTGGTTCGTAAATTGTACTTCGCGTCCACAACGTTATCTGCATCCTGATTTCTCTGACACTGCGTTATTCATATATATTCCACATGATTATTCCCTGACATGCTTAACTCCATTATTCTAGAGATTCTAGAGAGAAATATAGAAAACATGAATAATTTACATATGTATATATCATTCTAATTGGCTGCAAATAAATATAAAACAAAATTTAATTGATTTAAATTTATCGATTCAGATCGATATACAGATTTTACCATTATAATTCTTTTTAGTATGAAGATGAAGAAGTGCTCGATATCGACACCCTCAACAATACGAAGAGAGCTGATCGGCAGGTTCTATTCTTTAATCGTGTGCCGAAAGTCGGTTCACAGACCTTTATGGAGCTATTAAGGAGGCTGTCAATAAGGAATGCATTTTCGTTCAACAGGGACCGCGTACAGCGGGTTGAGACCATACGTCTCGCGCCGATCGAGCAGGTACGACGACCTCCAACAAGAAAATCCAATCAATTACCATCAATTGCGTGATGTCAGCCGCTCGCATAGTAATTACCAGTTTAATTTACAATCCTGTCACCGCTGAGCCCTACAAGGTGATACAAAAATATGATGATATTACCGATCCAATGACTTCAACGCTAAAACGTTTTATCACTTCCTTTTTTTACTTGGAGTTCTCTCATCTTGATAAAATTATAAGGCTAAGAGAGAAAAAAAGAACGGGAAAAGATGTCACTAGATAAAGTATAAAAGAAGAGATGGAAAATATAACAATAAGTATTAGGATAAAGAAAGACTATAAGAATCCATGCAATTTAAGGAGACGTTTGAAGTAAACATTTGACTCTTTTTAAAAAATCTTATTTCCTGCTACGGGATTTATTACAGGCTTACAATAACGAAAATAATAATGAATGATTAATCACTTTTTGCAATATCCTTCTCAAAATACTATATAGCCTGTAGTGCAGATTGTATATAATTTTCATTTAACTTTCTTTATGCTTTCAGTTACATCTCGCCAGAATGGTCAGCAGTTATTTGGAACCGTCTGTTTACGTGAAGCACGTCTGCTTTACTAACTTCACAGAGTGAGTACCACGAGATTATCCTTGGCAATTTAAATGATTGCTACTGCCATTGCTTTTCTACTTTCTTGCATCTTCTTCGTCAGATTCCATCTACCGGAGCCGATTTATATCAACATAGTACGCGATCCTGTGGAAAGGGTCATATCTTGGTATTATTACGTAAGAGCACCATGGTACTATGTGGAGAGGAAGCAGATCTTCCCGGATCTACCGTTGCCCGATCCCAATTGGCTCAAAAAGGACTTCGAGTCGTGCGTATTGAAGGGTGATCGAGAGTGCAGATATTTGCAGGGTGAGATCCACGAGGGCATCGGCGATCATCGTAGACAAACTCTCTTCTTTTGCGGACACAGTGAAAAGTGCACGTAAGAATGTTTGTTCGCAAAATATTAGGAAATTATTTTTTGTATAAATAAATTAAAATCCATCATATAAAAGTTTACAGTAACAAACTTTAAATAACATGATGATAATGTACAATATATATTTTTATAATTATTATGAAATGCACAAGTGACATTCTAACATACTTTTCTTCCAAAAGTCCTTTTAATACCATTGGTGCTTTGGAGCGAGCCAAATTGGCGGTGGAAAAGCATTATGCGGTAGTTGGCGTTTTGGAAGATATAAATACAACTCTTACGGTACTAGAAAACTACATACCACGATTTTTCCAGGGAGCTACTGATGTTTACTATGGTAAGCCATTGATAAATTGCTCAACAAATCTTAAAATCTTTAGCTTGATCAAACATTAATTCATCAACATATCATATTTTTATATTTGCGTACTATCTTTTTATAAACATGATTAGTCAAATATACTGCAATGATAAAAAGAGAGAGTTCAAATCATCTTTTAAACATTATTTAAAAATATATATATATTGCAATTAATACAAAAATAATCTCAAATATTACGTTGCTACCATAAATTATTAAAATTATATTATTCTTACGTTATCTAAATAATTGTGTCTTTCAATTTTTTTAGATCAAGCAAATTCCTTTATGAGGATCAATCGAAATTTCTTTAAACCGCCAGTCAGCGAGGAAGTGAAGAACTTGGTACGCAGCAACTTTACTCGTGAAGTCGAATTCTACCAATTCTGCAAGCAGCGACTTTATAGACAATACAGAGCTCTCAAATTGCGATCGAATGTTCCGTAGTCTGCAATCATAATGTGATCTCTAAAAAGAACATCTTTTCTATCTGTTATCACATGCGAAGGCAATTATTAAATTACGTAAAAGACATTGTACGTATAAAGAATAGAAAAACTTTAATGCAATTGCATTTATTAATGTTAATGATTCGATAAAGATCTACAAAAAATTATAATTGCTTTTGATTAATAATAATAATTTATAAAAATCTTCTAATTAAATAATGCAAAATTAAATAATGCAAAAAATTAATTTTCTATTGTACAAGAATATGAGAGTTAAATAATAATTTTTAGACTAATATATTATTATAGATCAATATGACAGATATGTGCTCTATTTGTTCAGTCATTACAATATTATTAAGATTGAAATTTTAATAATGGCATATTTGCCAAAATCAGATGCTCGTTTTATTGAGGATTTGATTATAATAGCTATTTTACGAGTAAAAGACAAAAAAAAATAAATTTTTCTTTACAATAAATGCAATGTCGATCAATGTGATCTTAAGTGACATGATATACTTAAAAAAATCTAAGGAAACAAAATCTCATGACATCAAATTTTTAACTATAATGATTCGATGATATCAAAGAAAATTTTACGATAAAAAGAAAATAATTGATTCTTCGCGTGACTACTGTGATGATCTAGTTCCATGCTTTTAAGAAAATTTTGATAGATCTATTATAAAAAAACAAAAAAAATCTTATGATGTTGTCAAATTTTTTATATATAATATATTGTCGATCTCATGATATAAAAAAACAAAGAAAATAATTTGGAAGTCATGAGATGAAGTTTGACGCATTTAAACAAATTTTGATAGACTTATCTAATAACAGAATTTAATATAAATACATCTAAAATAATAATTAAAGAAAGAAAATATAGTTTCCATGCATTTAGCAAAATGTTTATAGAGTTCCAAGTTTCGGTAAAAAAATGATTTACCGTATGAAACTTGTTATAACACTAATAATAAATGTATCACGCAACCCAGAAATAGAGACACTCTGAGTAAATGCCGAATGATTACTTGCGACTCGGACGTCATGTGGCTATCTTTTTAATAGACGTCACCATACGAGTTACCTGCAAATTCTAGGCATTTTTTATCATTGTAGGGATATTTCTCGTTAATGAATAGTATTTGCAATGATTTTTCTCGTCGTCTCGTGACTTATGAACGATGCAAAGACTGATAAAACCATGATATTTTTTATCGCGGAGTATTTGCAATTATAGAGAAAAATGTACAGGGTAACGATTACTAGAATATATCGCTTTTGTAAGAGAAAAATACGTTTGTATCTCATTAACTTACGATTATTTGGAATAAAATGCTGCCATTTGAAAAGGAACAATCACCTTTACTCATCTTTTATTTAATTGTCTTATCATTGAATTATTTGTTAACGTGTCTTTTCAATTTATTATGCTATTTAGTATTAAAATTCTGCATCCAATTACCGATTGATAATAATAAACAAAAAATCTGATCTTTTTAATATTATATTGGGGAATATTTAAATATTTAAGCAGAATATTAATACATGTTATTTCAATTTTTCATATTAAAAATCTACACGTAGTATTTATCGTTTAATCGAAGAGTATGTGCCAAGTTATATCCGGCGATACAACTAGAAGTCTATAGCGTTATTTTTATTTTGAGAATCTAAAGCAAGATTCATAAATATACACCAAACCATGACGTGTGCGTTTATGTACTTTCTTAAATTAACGAATGAGCTAATATAAATTTTATTTAGCACTTACAATTTAGGTACCTAATGTGAATTTAGTATTTAAAGTTAGACGAATTATAAATAAGACTTAAAAATAGATTTTCCTGATCATAAAACAGAAAAAAATACGAATCCATTTTTTATTTTTATTTTAATAATATATAGAGAACAAATATTATACATAAATATTATATGGATATACTATATATAATATGATATATCTATATTATATATATATATATATATACATATATATATATATATATATATATGGATAAAATTCGTTCATATACAGTCTATATATTATACAAATATATCATATATAATATGTGTCTGTATATATAGTTGCTCTTTCATAACATTCAATCTTCATTCACGCATGATTTCTACTAAAACATATTTATTAACATATTTATGTAAAATTCAGTAACAGAAAGATTTACATTAAAATTACACTTTGTTATACGTCAAAGTGTATGAAAAATTTATAATAAACATAAAATCAAATAGTTTGATTACGAAAATGTATAAGTAGGTGCAGTATTTATACGCATTAGAATAATGTATTTCGGTTGTTGTATCTCACTTCTTTTCTTTTAATAATATAAATAATATTCGTGTTTTCGACGATACAAAAGATTCAATGGCTCGACTTATCCTAGTACATATATCTACATAGAAAAATATATTACGATTTGGACTACACAATACTTATCAACATTGTCTTGGACATAGAAGTACTTGCGAAGAGATATGATTTAATTAGTAAAATAGTGATTTATGGCCAAATGTTCAGGCACATTTTCCATCGGTCCATTGATCCATACTTTTTTATCAATAACATGCACCAGGTGTGTGTTATAAAAATTAGATATCTGTAAGATTTTCTACATAAATTAATACTAATTATTGTTGCTCTAGAAATGTTTGGATACGGACGGATGATAATATATGGACGGTACCAATATACACTCTCTCATGTCTCGTTCATATTTGAAAATATACAGAATTACACATATCAGGCTTGGAACCGGGTTGCACATTTCGACCGATTTTGCCTACCGCCATCCCTATTTCTTTTGTTTCATAGCATTTAGACTACACGCAAAGACATAGAACAATCGAGTTCTGGAATAATATTAGTTGTAAATTAGTATAAATCATACAGTTCACTGAGGCTATATGACTTTGAAACATATTGCCCTACGTTCACTGTTTATAGAGTTTTATTATTATTGTATTATGTACCTGAACTCGATCGTTCTGTCTCCGTGCGCAGTCTAAGGTCATAAGGATTAAAAAACATAAGCAGTAAACGAATTGACCAATCACAGTAAAATCCATAAAGCCATAATGGAAGTAGTAGCTAATCCAACATGTTGATTTCCGTCTGCTTACGTCTTAGATAAAGAGTACAGACTTTTACATAACACGTAATGCATAAGGAAATGTACCAATCAAAATCCTTCGTTTCCAGAAATAAAGAATTCTAAAATAAAGATTGGTGAATTTTTTATGCCTTACGTATTATACATTATGCAAAAAGTTTGTGCTTCACGCTTTACTGTTTTAATTTTTTGTATGCCATGGCCTTAAATGCTATGAAACAAAAGGAATAGGGATCACAATAGGCAAAATCAATCGAAATGTGCAACTCGGCTCCAGGCCTGACATATATAAAAATACAGTTAGAATAATTCAATGCTATTTATATATGCATGTATGTATATATATATATATAT
>NW_012130077.1:4655434-4663667 GCF_000143395.1 Atta cephalotes
TCATGCATCAATAATCGTCTATCTTATAACCCTTTAAATGATACGAGATAAAATACAAAATCCAGATAAAGTATTAATCCAGATAAAGTATTAATAACATTAACTTTGTAACATTGTCGTTGTAAGTCTGTTCATTCTTTTCTACATATTTCGCGCAGAGATAGACTATAACAAATTAATTCGGTGGTACGAAAAATATAACTTTAATAGTCCCTAATTATACAATTATTCAATTACATCGCTAATCCCGATTATAGTATTATTGCATATTCATAACGATGAGGATCGTTAATACCAATCGTTAGGAAAATATTATTAATTATGCTGTGATCTTTTCGCAATTAGTTTACTGGAAGTATGCTGTGTGCAATCTTCTTATCATCAGTTTTTACAATCCTTTAGTAATTTATTTTTATAAGTAACAGTACTTATTAACATACGATATAACATCTTTGCATTATTATTAACACACTCATATTTATATATTTTGCGTACAGAGTAAGATAAGATAATTTAAAAATATTTTGAATTAACTTTTCTAAACTTACATACAAATATAAAAAAAATGTAAAATTCTATTATGGCGATAACATATAACAGTATTTTTTAATATTTCTATGAAATAAAAACATTTATTTAATTTTTATTCTTTTAATTTTTAGATTATTGTATAAAAATAAAATTTTTAAAAATGTATACATGTATTCTTGACAATATATAAAATTTTTAATATATTTCATATATATTTCATATTTTTAATACGAAATATATTTCTTACTAAATACATGAAGATTTTATAAATAATTAAAACACGCAATAAATAATAAATATTTAAAATGTGTATTCTAATCTTATAATAATTTTAAATTTTATTAATATGCAGAATTCAATAGCTAAACGATTAAAAAAAATTGCCAATTATCAAATTTTCTATCTCCAATTTATCTTATTTTACTCTATACAAACATGTATTATACACAAGAATATTTTACTAAAGAGCTCAAGTTTATAAATACATCAGATGCCGAAAAAATTCTAGAGGTAACATGTCTATAATAACAAAGGTTGATTTGTTTTATGTACATATCGTATGCCTTAATGATAGTAGTCGAACCTCGATCACTCGATATCTTATTTTATCCATATAAATTGATGTTATAAGAAAAATATAATATATGCAACAGGTCATTATTTCTGAGGTCAAATATACAGGAAAAAACATCATCGAGAGAAAAGATAAGATAAATTTATAAAAAAATTTATATAGTCGTATAATTAAATTACAGCAGTAGATATTCTAAATACATTGAAAAATTATACGACTATATTACGCATAACATTATAATTACAAAACAATTTTCAGCATAATTTTTAATATATATTTAATTTTCAATAAAACAAATAACAAACTAATAATAATTATATAATATAATCATGTTATATTATATAATACTTATGTTATCATTATTTAATCATACTTTTTAAGTACGATTAAATAAAATAATTTATTTGTTAAAATACGAAAAAAATATATATTATATAACAACAAAATTTGATTAAAAAAATGCTAAAATTGATCGCGTAAAAATATAATACAGAACTATATAAAGAACTGAAATCACATGCGTATAATACAGAAGTGCATTCAAATATGAGACATTTTTAGACAATTTTAGAAAAGATGTATTAAAGGATTTATAAGTACCTGTATTCACATACATTTTAAAAAAAGTATCTGCAAAATTTATTCCGTAGTTTTCTACTAATATGAATTTAATGCTGAAAAAATAAAATTAATTAATAAAGGATATACTTGCCACCAATATTGACGCTATTTGACACATTTATGCATAATATATGTACAAAATAACATATGCTTTCAAGTGAAAAGCTTTTTCTTTTTTTAAATAATATCTCGCCACCATGATAAAATATCAATTTCAAAAAATGCCATTTGCATAAAACAAATACAAATTATATATAGTTCATATTTAGCTTATTTGTTTTTGTACATATATTATTCTTTTATCTTTTATAACATTTTATTTATTTACATTACGAGAATATAAATATTGAAACTAATTTCTTTTTCGGATAAATCGATTCTATATTTGAAGAGAATAGGCGATTAAAAAGAATTGAAATATTTGTTATATATCAAATTGAAATATTAATGTATTTCAGTCAATATCGAACACAATATTCCAAAGAAAAAATATAAATATCTCGATATGTAATATCTCATGGAACATCTATTCTCTACGATGATGTCTAAACTCGTACAATGTCGCTAATAAGAACTAATATTATTATATTAGCGTTCGTTTTATTATCGTCTATCGTCGTTGTATTGGATAACGCTAAACAAAATCGCGGCCACACGCAATATTATAGTTCCGCCTTGCGATCGAATAAATGATCTGTCATCTTTAACTTCGACATAAACTCTGCAAAGATACTCCATAGGAACGTTTAAACCGTCTATTTATACTTAGCGTTTCCTGTCAATTATATTCAGGCCATTTCACAACTTTGAACTCTCAGATGAGTATTCGTTTTCTGCTTTATTAAAAAAGAATTCTAGGATTATCAATAATTTCCATTGCTTAACAAATACAGTTTGAAATAAACTATGTGGCGGGCAAAACTCATTTTCGCAATCTTTCGAGAAATACTTTTGCGAAAGAAGTAGATTTCAAAAAGTAAAAAAGTATTTGTCTATTTGAGAGTAGCGTGATGTTAATATGAGTTATTAAATCTAATGTAGTATTTTCTGAAAATGATCAGTCAGTATTATTTTGTAGATTAAAAAGCAGGCTTAAAGGCCGCACATTTGAACATATATATAGATATGACACTTTTCATATTTTATTGTATTTATACAATATATGTTTTATACGTTATTTTTCTGTTCCCAAAATATTAAATCAATTAACAAATTCAATGAAAAATATTAGAATTATTTGATAATTGAGCAATTTCACATCCGTTCATTAGAAAAACAATTCATCGTAACATTATTGCTCCCATCGTTGTTCCCATAATCCATAATCAAATGTTTTTCACTCGTTTAACTATTTCTACAGTCGTCTGTTAAAAAAAAAAGAATTAAAATTGCTATTACACTACAATCTTTCCTTTCTAAAGAATATTATTTCAATAATGTTTAACGTCTGATATTTTTACAAAGATCATCAATATTCCGAAAACTCTCCGAGAGCTCTCTGAAGCAGTAGACAACAGTAATGGATTCTGAACGTTCCATTTTACATATTTCGTTACAAAGCACTTATTTAAGAAGAATGTATAAAAACCAAGTCGAGTACTGTAAGTTCGCATCGTCAGCCTTTTCAACAGCCTCTTCAGTCTGCTTCCCGGAGCCAAGCCATTGTCATGTCATTGAATTAGACAAACATACGGTCCATCAATAAAACATTGGCGACCAGCTTCCGCGCCGACATTCGTCAATGGTGATCGGTATATATCCGGTTGTTGACGAAGCTGGTAGACATTGGAAGCAGTAATTGGTACCAGCATTGTTATCCCAATGTTGTGCACCTTTGCATTGGAATCGGACTGCAAACTCGAGTCTCTGACCAATCGGTAATGTGTGACAATACAAAATAAAGGAGAATTTATCGCTGAAGCCGTCACACGAGTTAGGCACATAGGTTGCCTGCAGGTCGCTGAAGTTCCGCCACGAGTTGAGGGTGTACCGCACATGTACAGATTTATGGAAATCGAGATTGATTACGCGCACTGTGCCCTGGATTGCCAGAGTCACCGGGTCCTGTACCACCACATTTTCCAAACAAACCCGACGTTCGCGCACCATATCGAGAAAGTTCGGCATACCGCCTGGTTGTTGAAAAAGCGGCACTAGCATTCGGTCGATCTTTCTGGGTATCGCTGACGTAGATCTGCGCCTGCCATCATTCTGATAACGGTCACACCAATCATCGCTGATGGATGTCGTGTTGTCCGAATTGCTGTCCTGCGGTCGAAAGATGTCATCGTAGATCAAGTCGCTATACGCGGAATTGGGTATCTTCGGTATCTCGTCCAGGAACGTTCTTACATCGGCCAAATCGAGACCAAGCTTGTCCGCGAATCTGACAATCTTCTTTCTATGCGGCGTGCCCGGTGGCGTTTTTCCTGTCTTCAGTGAGGAACACCTTCGAACTCGTTGTGGTCTGTCTTCCTCTTCCTCCACCGTCTCGCTTTGGGTTTCTTGTTCCGGCGATGAATCTTCCTCCTTCGCGGTAGAACTATTGCCAAGTTTCTTCAGTAACAGACACAGCTTCTCTTCATCGCTATCGTTTAGCGCAATGTCTTTCTCGATTTTTAACTTCATCTCGTTCCTCGGGATCTCCTCTATCATTGTTGCATCATTCGAACATTCTAATGTAAACGCATCCGAAATATCGATAGTACTACTATAAGATGAATGATCAGTATCAGTATCACTGGCAACTTCTTCCACTTTTAATTGTGACGAGTTTTTTAACGAGATTGTTTCAGATTGTTCCAATTTTTCCTTGTTCTTATCCTCAATCATATTAATTAAATCTTCAGCACCATTAAAAGAATCATCTTTTGTTAGATCTCTATCATTCTCGACATCTTGCGTCGTGAAAAGACTACCATTCTGTGATATATCATTGATGGCATCAATTTCATCAATCTCATCCACGTTTTTCTCCTCCTCTTCATCCTGTCTATCGAGTTTGTTAAATACTACTGTGCTGATACCATTATTCGGTAATTCAGAGTCAGAATGTGATTTAGGCAAACAGATACGAGGAATAACAGAATCCTGAATAGGTCTGAGTGGACTCTCATCCTGCAGCGATACAGTACTGTCGTCAAACGTGCTCCATAGAGACTCATGGCTGGGCGATGTCGTCTCTTGAGAGCTTCTACCGTTCAGTGAATCTTCCGAGCTGCAGATTAGTCCCTCTTGCCGATTTTCGCAAGACGTAGGATTTCTTCTCGAGGAACAACTCGATTCAGATGTTGTGTCATCGCAGCGTTCCAGATTCATATTTGCCCGTTTGCGTCCGTTCAATGCGAGCTTGGTCCTCGCGGGAACGGAAGTGTTAGAGAGATTCATGACCTCACTGTCTGAAGTACTAATAGGATCAAAATAGATTTCTGCTCTCGATTTGTCAGCATCAGAGGATTCTGGATCGAAAAACATCTCCGAGGAATCACTATCGGGTGGTGTACCAGTTATTGGGGATGCAAACACGCAAGACTCAGGATCTTGACGGACACTTGTGATAGCAGACGTCATCTTGGTTCCGCTAGGCGAGCAATGACAGGCGTCATGATGACTTGCCTTCAGGATCTCAGGATTCACCAACATATGCGCCAATTCGGCGGCAGTTGCTTCTTCGGGAGGTGATCCCGGTCCATCCACTTCCGCCTCTTCCACTTCAATGTCGTAAAAGAGATCCGATTCCGGACTATGACGCGGCTGATGTTGAAGAATGTTGGATGTTGGATGTTGATTATTGGCAAGTACGTGCCTACTGCTCGACGATGGATGAAGCCAAGAGGTTTCGCACGGTTTGGCGGCATCCGTGGTTCGTTCAGGTGAACCATTCTCGTTACCCAATGATTTCAATCGTTGATGAAGACACCGGGCGAACGCCTCAGCACTACCTCGACAGTTACTAGGAAGAAGAGAGCTGACTAAACCACAAGAAGGACCACGAGCGTTGCCTGCTGAGTCCATGCTGCCCATTTTGAGGACAGTGGAGCTGGCTGTTTCTTCGGCGTGCCTGCCTTCCAAGGGCAAAGGCAAGGTCGAGTTGTTGTCTCGACCTGCCGGCACGCTGGCTGAATTACCGTTCTGGAAAATAAAGCGATGAAGTTAAATCTGATTTGCGATTGCGAAAATTGGAAAATAAAACTATGAAATTGCTAGAGATTAAATATAGGATATACATATACATTGGAGTGAAATTTTAAAAAAGTTCAAGATCTATAGATATTTTTTCTTATCTATCTGCACGTCATTAATTGTCGTCACGAAATGTAACGTAAAAATTTTTTATCGCAAACGATCTCTCGCGACACGATCGTATCAATCATCAGATTAAAAATGATAATTAATTTTTGTTTTTTTTCTCAAGAAGATAATAATCGAGATTATTAATCAAGTGTAATTGCACTAAACATATTTTTCCTATTATAAAATCTTGCCGAGAGTTGTAGCCTAGGATTTACGATCCTATAATTAATCATCTTTATTTTGTCGATCGTGAGTCGAGTTCGCAATATACAAATTCAAGTTAGCTCGTTAATAGCTTGTTAATGGTATGCAAGTAAAACAAAAGCAAAAGAAAACAAAAAGCTGAGAAAAACATGCATTAATGACGTAGTTCGTCATTAATAGTAACGAGAGTCACAACATTGGCTCATGGCCATAATATTACGCGTATCGAAGCAGTGCTGCAGGAAATACAAATGATCGGTCATTACGACCCACGTGCAGCATTCTACGCTCAAAGTCCATCTTTAATTGCAGCTTTTTTTATTTTCATAAATACATATATCCAAAAATAAAAAAAAATTATAAATTATTCGAATTTATATAATTTTATATTCTTAACAAAAACAGCTGAGCACAACATAATCGAAAATTTTGAAACGTTTGAATATTAACATATAACTATTTATGAGACAAGAGAAAGATTAAACAGTCTTCTCTTACACATTCTTTGCTATCGTATACAAGTAATGATTATTTTTGGTATTATGAAAGCTATATAATTGGCCGACGACAGTGATTGGCAAACAAAATGCAACGTGATCGTTATTTGAATATGTAACGATATAAATCATCATTTTATCGTTGCCAGATTCATTCATAACCCATTTATCTAAATGCACAAGATAAGTACAGATGATCTTTCGCAAAAAAAGAATTCACCGTTATATCGTATAATGATAATTCTAAGTTCACATACAAAAAAAATGGCAAACACACGGAATCACGTAATATAATAAAAGAATAATAATCGAATAATAATCAAGGGGCCCACGCGAAACTACTTGCTAAATAGGATCGAGAGTGCTTAGTTAGAAAATCGCAGCACACCACTGTGAGAAAATTGGAACGATATAAATACACGCTCAATTGGCCACGAATCAATTCCTCACCTCTAGAACAAGAGCGCTAAGGTGACACTTTGCTCGCGTACATACGAATCCTGCGCGAATTTGCTACATCTTGCAAATATGGACAAATATTCGGCAAACAAACGATTTATCGGTATTTATTTTCATCTCTAAATTACGACACATCGAACGTGATGATTTTAAATTTAAGGCCACGTGAAAAAATAACTCGCTTTGATTTATATAACTGGTGCTTTCGAAAGCACGTATCTCATATTCGTCGGATAAAATTTCTTCAATCAAATTTCTTCAATCAAATTATATACTGATATAGAAAAATATCTTTCAATTTCTTAATAATTCACAATCATTAATAATAACTTCCTCAAGAAATAATAAGTTTGATATATCCGTCAATTGATATATAATAATTCAGAAAATATAGTAAAATAATATCGTTTTATGTTAGATGCGAACATCAAATTGATATCAAACCGGTTTGCAATCGTAATTCAGCAGGGAAAAGGCAGCGTACGTAAAGAGGTTAAATTTGAAGCAAGCCCGAAGTGACAGACAGGTTTCTCCATTTTTCCATTTATACGTTTCGCTATGGCTACGCTTCAGACGCACACGTGTTAAGGCCTGCGTCGCGTCCAATCGCGTCTGATAGCGTCTATTGGAAGTCTAGGCAATCGCGATGGATAATAATCATCACATAAGATGAGACTCGGCATGAGCTTTAAGGCTATTGGCCTCAGTGATGGCATGTAACACATACAAAAGAGCTTATAATTTTATAGATATTTAAAGAAAAATTTAAATTTTTTAAAAATCACGGATTTTTCGTGTCACAGATTCCTCATAGATTTCAAATAAATTCTTTCTCAATAGAAATATTTGCTATAGATACATTGTAAATACTTATTATATTATATATACAATTACATTACAATAGTTGTGTGTGTGTGTGTGTGTGTGTGTGTGTGTGTGTGTGTGTGTGTGTGTGTGTGTGTGTGTGTGTGTGTGTGTGTGTGTGTGTGTGTGTGTGTGTGTGTGTGTGTGTGTGTGTGTGTGTGTGTGTGTGTGTGTGTGTGTGTGTGTGTGT
>NW_012130077.1:4663687-4670718 GCF_000143395.1 Atta cephalotes
GTGTGTGTGTGTGTGTGTGTGTGTGTGTGTGTGTGTGTGTGTGTGTGTGTGTGTGTGTGTGTGTGTGTGTGTGTGTGTGTGTGTGTGTGTGTGTGTGCACATATAAAAATTATTGGAATTTATGTTGTAGATAATCCGATATCTACGTGTTCTTTTCGCGACTAGGTATCATAATTAAAAAACAATTTTTTATTGCTTTTGCTAAAAAAATGATTCATAAATAAAGAATTTATCTACACTATCGTATAGTTTTTTTAGATACACATATCGTATAGTTTTTTTTATTAGAAATATATTTCAATGTTTAATACATACATTTCCATCTTCAATTTTTAAATAGATATAACTAATCTGCACAGATCTCGAATTTATTTCAAATTTATTCCAAATTTAATTTTAAAGTAATCTTATAAATATGCAACATTGGACCTTAGAGAGTCAATTATGGGATTGTTGCAAATTGTTCGCGCAAGTTTATTTTTGTGTGTTTGTAATTGAGACATTCAGGCAGAAGAAATATATAAATCGAATAAGATTAATCGGTGAAAAAACGAACAACTTCTAGGATCTACAGCAAAAAACTTGCCACAGGCTTAGAATCCGTTGTTGCGAACACTTCTTTATCTTATTTGCGGTAACTGCGAGTTAATTCAAGTGTTTACAGATGCCAATAATGTTAAGCAATAATGTTTTACTCCATGCAATTTTTATTGACGGGACTATTAAGAATAAAAAACTAAGGTGCGTTTCACAATTGATTCTATTGTAATAAAGTTGTTCTTTGCGGGATTTAACGATATCAATTTAATAGATCAGATCTATTGCTTAATAGTATATACACGATGTCTATAAAGCCCCTATCCAGCCCCTATCTTAGAAATAGTTGTAGATATGGAAGAATGTTTTATATGAAAATCGAAGGATATTAAAGCAGACGTGATGATACGGACTTGTCTTTGAATGACCTTCTTAAGGTTAGATCAATGTAGCTAATGTTTTCTTAAATGGATATTTCTTATTTTTTATTGTACATTCTTGTAGCTTATAGAGAGTTTTTCGAGAATTTTTCAAAACAAAGAATCCTTTTTTAATTAATAAGAGGAAAATCGTCGAAATTGACATAGATCTCTTAAAACGAAACTCTTATTTCTCAAAAATTAATTATTGCACTTTATTAATACTAATAAAATCATGATCTGTTTAGCTAATTAAAGAAATACAGACTCATAATTAGTATATTTGTAGCTTGTTTCTATATCAAATCAGTTAAAAACAAATTCTAATCGAATGTGTAAAATAAAATTTTTACAATTTTCTTTTGCAAATTGCGTAATTTAAATAATAATGACTATATAATACATGTCGTTTTAAATGCTTATAGTTTTCTAAATCAATTTTATTTATATTATTTTTTCTCTCTTTTTTCACAACACGATTTGAATATAAAATTGATGCAATATAAACCACTATACTTGTAAAACAGATCATGAGCTAAATCTTTATAATGTTGCTTTATAATGTTAAATAACTCTATTGGAGCTGAAGGCAATCGCGCATACATGGGAAAACTCTTGAAAAACTATCATTACATATTTGCATCTTACAGAATAATATAAAGTATAATAAATATGCATATAATTCAATAAAAACGCTTTATAACGAAGTAAAATAATTCTGTATAGAAAAATCTTGTATAGATGCTTTATACAGATAATTCTTATAAAAAAAAAAGAATAAGAATACGTAGCATTACTATCTACTATATCAATTTTTGAGCAAGACGCTCATTTTTGCTTATCTTACAACAAAATTTATTATTGCAAAATTGCAAATAGTATTATAAAAACTGCTTATACTATAGATAGAATTTTACTCTTTAGTTTGTACTTATCTATGTTTTTAAAGTTTTATTTTTATCTTTTGTTTAAGAAATATTGTCTAAAAGTAAAGTGATACATCAATCGGCGATTTCCTCTACTTTTCGAGTTACAAGGCTTGAACATTACAGTATCATTGGCACTAGTATTATCTAACGATCAACGGCTAGAAAATCTCTTAAAGTTCAAAATCATAACCTGGATGACATTTGTTAAGATCAAGATTATTGGAGGTTGTTCCCCCTTTTTTCATTTTTAAATGAATTTTTACTATAAAAAGTGAACAACTTCCAATGGCCATGGTCTTGACAAATGTTATCCAGATCATGAGCCTGAATAACATTGACCTAAATCTTGAGAAGATTACTCAAGATCAAATCCATGTATTCGCCATATATCTCTCTTAATATCCTTACATCCTACAACTACATTTTTCCATATCTACAGCCATTTCCGAGATATAGAACCAAAATATAGAACCTCAGACTTTATACCTCAGATTAGATACCCTGTATAACAATGTCATATTGTATTATGTAGAAGAGACAAAATTAATGTCATGTGCAAATTAGTAAGCAAAAAAGTATCTTCGAAATTTTGTTTTTGAGATAATCAATTTTGATAATTAAAGAACTAATAACACCATATCGTTCTTTATAAAATCTGAATAGAAGTTTCATTAATTTTACGTATGATACGCTATTACTCTATTATAACTCTATTTGGTGACAATTATATCAATTTTCCGATTTAACTGCCGCATCTTAAAATTTAGAAAGATACTCAGACACACTTCAAAAGATACAACATTTCCAGTGAATCTATTTTCGTCTCATTGTGAAAGAAAGAGAGAGAGGAGAAGGGACGACGTTTTATTTCCGTGCGATCATTCACCGACATAGTTTAAATCGTAACTACTTGACCCGTAGCTGGGGCACCGTCGCAATTTATCGCGACAGATTTATCGCTCTCTTTCGCGATCCGCAAGGAGATTGCCCTTCGAGATCCCGCTCTCTAATTGATTAATAACAAATTATGCGGAGAGACGATGAATCGTGTTACTCGTAAGAACCCCCCAATTCTCTATCAAAAAAAATAAAGTTCTCGTACAAGGTCAAATCTTTAAAGCAATTACTGCTTTATAAGTGGATGCATAAATTGCAGTTGAAGTGTTAAGAGTTAAATTTCCGTACAATTCTATTATATCATATATAAATTGGAAAATTAAATATTATAGATTTCTAAGAAAATAAAAAATACAATAAGAATAAGCTGTAGTATTTAAAGAAGGTGTCCATTCGATGGACACGAGAAAAATTCATTGAAAAAAACAACAGGAGAAAACTCATTTTTATTTACAATTTTCTACTATTTAATTATGTGTTGCTTTATTGTTTATAGAATGTGGAAAAGCCAGATATTATGACTTGAATATTGATTGAATTCAAATCACGATTACATGCTCGAATTGTTACAGGCATTATCTAATTTCTCAGATAATCAATGATGAATTGAGAAATTTAGCGCCATCAAAAGCCTGATAAACTGACAGAATTTACGTACGTTCTTCTTATCACTCCGACAAGCAATTATATAGACATTAGTTATTTGGATTTTACTTTAATTGATTAAACTCACGTTTATTCATAAAATGATAAATTACACATTATCAAGTTATTGTGTGAAAGGCTGTAAATTTGTTGTCTCAAGTTACTATGAGAATGCGTTTAAATTATCGTTTTACTCTTTTAATCGAAACTTTTTTCTCTGCCTTTTGCTTAATAATAAAAATTATTACGAAAAAATTTGTACACTCTGTACAAATTTTTACAGATCTCTACAGATCTCTACAGATTATTAAAAATTGTTTGTATAGCAGTGAGCTTTCAAATTTAGTTAATTTAATAAAATTTGGATTTACACAATTATCTGTTAGAGTCCAAACAAATTCACAAAGAAGTAAATAGAGATCGAAACAAACATTAATTAATAATTCATCGATACATTTGCACACAAACGTTATGTCTCGGGTTCGAGGCCGACGAGGATCGACTTCTTGCCAAGAGTAAATAAAATCGCAGTTTATATTTAGCCGGAATGGAAATCTGCGAAAGCTACACGGTTTTCAAGAGAATGATTTTATATCTCTAAGGAAGAGATTGTGACGATCAATAAAGACACATGAAAACCTTACTCGAAAATTAATTGTTATCCCGACAACGTTGTGAATATACGATGAAAGAAGTAAGTGATTTCGTAAGAAATAACGGCTGCTCTATATGCAAACAGTTACAGAATAATGAATAGATAATAAAACACAAAATTGTAAATAGCGATAGATGGCATAGTAATTAATCTACTGCCGTAGTAATATACCGTGTTGCTATTTAATTTCGATTCACCTCTAATGAAAAAAACTTGAATTTTCTTAATCTTCTAATTACAAATCTTCCTTTTAAATATCTTATCTCTTAAGTCAATTGCAATATTTTTGAAAAAAGTTTCTGAACTAATCACACAATTACAGAGATTTAAAAAATGATTATTTAATCTAATTAATATTTTTATAACAAAATTTAAAACAATTCAATTACAATGTGATAATATCTAACAAAACAAGGTCGAATGATCATTATTAACAAAACATTCATTAATAGCACTTCAAATAACTTGGCGGATGAGCATGTTCGAATGAGATTCGAGAACTGATGTCTACGATTGCCAACCGCAATTTAGCTTTTTATTGACAGCTATAAAATGACAAGATAAAAAGAGAATGACATTCGACGCTTTAATATACACAACTAGATATCCTTTGGCAAGTAACATATGTAGACGCATATCTCATGCATAGATATCACTCATCGGCATTCGTTGTATCGCGTCCCGAAATGCACTTCTTGCGTAGTTGATCCCCAATAAAACGTCCAAAAAATGTAATGAAACTACAAGTGGAGAAAAATTCGAGAACAAACGCGACGATCGCATATCTTTTCATACACATCGAATCGCGATTGTCAAATTCTCTTTTACCGTGTACTACTAAAAAAAATTTTCCCATTAAACGAACAAAACCGCAAGCATGTAATTTGAGACGAATAGATATTCTGCAAAATGAGCATTTCCCTTTCATAAATTCAACCTTGTCACCTCGCCCAATTTTATACCCTATCTCAAAGAAACTTTCCGGGAACCGAGAGACCATATGTCATTAATCTAATGATATCTGTGATTAGTGTGCAGGATTTGTTACCGAAGAAAGATTACACTTTGCGGCTTAAATAAATTTTCTCGTCGTCGTCCTTCCGTGGGTCAATGTGATTGCATCTGCATACCGCTGCATCTCCATTGCTAAATGTAAGAGAAAATTAATCCTTCTTATAAACTCGCGTGACACTCAACTTTTAAGCCGCGTAAGCGCCTCTGACAGATGTTTGGAGAAATCAATATTGCTTTATTATTTAATGGAACCTACGTATAAGCGTAGATTTTTATCAGCGAGAGTAACAAGATTCATTTCTGTACAATGATCAAAAACAACAAATTTTATTTAAATGCAATGTTCTCTAAACAATCGTACCGAGTATCGTGTCGATAAGAAAGGTCATCTTATATAATAAATGTCAATTCAACAATCATATTGCTCGCAATTTAATCTTATAAAGTTAGCACTATGCGATAATAGGTCACATAACATGATATATTAACTAATATTTATCACTAGGTCTGTACGATCCGTTTGTATACGGAAATACGACTGTGTTAAATATTAATGCACTATGTATTTAAAAATAGGTAATAATAGAAAATTTTTTCATCTGTTTTTTCTGACAACTAATACGCAACTGTATACAAATGCCCTGTGAAGATATATTACTTAATAAAAAAAAATTCATTATTAGAATTCAAATTATTATATTATAAACACTTCACAGTACGGATAATAAGTTTAATAATATATAATAAATTTTTTTATTTGAAAATTGACAGAAATATTTTTAAAACATAATTGTTAATAATTTACTAATAAAATTTGCATACAGGATTTATAATTAAAGAGAAACAAAAAATAATATGTTGATAATCGATTTCAATATTCTTGATCACATTAATGTATTCAGCAATTGCATCGTAATATAACGGATTGAATCAAAATAATGATCTTTATTCAACGTATAAGTATGTAAATGATTTATACATAACGTTTATTATCAGATATGAATTATTTGAATCATAAAGCATTAACTAGTAGTTGCAATTAAAATAAACTTCAATCACTCTAAGTGGACCCATCTTCGTCAGCAATAAAGCATCGATACTGATTGATTTTGCGATTATTCTTAAAATACATCTCGAGTAAAATTTACTTGTCTTAGTGTCTCTGTCGTGTCTCCTTATTATTTATAAATAAAATTAGAATTTATTAAAAATTTTTTTTCAATTTTGTTTTTCCGTATCTCTCAGTTGTTATAACTCAATGTCAAGACAATAGCAATAACTGATAAGATGCAAGAATCTTAAATATATATAAGCTTAAAAATATAATAAAGAGAACGTTTTTATCTCATTATTTAATTAACAGACCATAGTGGACTAAAAAATAGATCAAAATTAACGCTTGTTATCGAAAATAAAAATTATCTCGTGAACATTACCAATTGAAATATGTTTACTTGTGCATTATGAGATAATAACTCTGTCATCTTTATACATTTTTTTGTTGTATAAAGAAAAGAGAAGCCGTATGAAAAAAAAAAGAATTTATTCTAGGGTAATTATGTAAAATAAGCGCAATGTATAAACAGAAAGAAAAGAAAGATAAACAAACATGTGATGATATTAACATTTGTATATAAAATCGTTTATTATTAATATTATAAATTAAAATATTCGCGTATGATGGATTTTATTGCCTGCCGCGATGGCGTGAATGTTCGGACAATCGTGCTAAATAATTGCTAAATAATTGTTAGACGTAAGAAATTAAAGATAGCGATCAGTCAGTACTTGTACATGAAAAAAGCTCTTTTTGACATTCGAAAAACAATATTTCTTTATGTAAAATTTAAATAAATTTTAATAAATAATATAAATATATAAAATATATTTTATATATATATATATATATATATATATATATATATATATATGTAT
>NW_012130077.1:4672233-4677704 GCF_000143395.1 Atta cephalotes
TTGAAATGATAAACATTCAATATTATATATACTAGGAAAATTTCAGATCGTTATTATTATAATTTATGAGATTTTCTCGACATATAGAAATATTTCGTAATGCTTCTAAGGTTGAATCCAAAGTTTGAGAGTGCAAATCCTGAGGTCATGATATTTGAATGGCGCAAGAAATACCACGATATAATATAAAAGAAATGATACTTCTATCTCATTGTGAAAGTGCACACGAATTATCGATAATACGAAAAATGATGTATTAAATATGCAGAAAGAAGAATTTCTTGTAAATATAACGAATAATATATGATGAATATTATATTTTTCAGAGTATACATAGTTCATCGTTGTAGTTTGTAAAATTAAATAAAAGAATTAAAAATTAGATTTTTTTTATTAAATTAGAATGTATCATTCATTTTAATTTTTTATTGTTGGTGACAAAATCTTTGAGGATGAAAAAGAATAAATTATTTTATTTAATATAATTACATGTTACGGTATTTCTCCACGTCGCCTATACAATATAGCACTAATTATAAATTTTTATGATTTAAGAAATGTAAAGATAACAAGAATAATCTGTGTTAAATAACAACAGCAATTGAAAAAAAAACAAACGTAACTTTCCTACATTTGCTTTTATCAAACGTTTATTACCAACAATAATCGAGTTCAATATAGATAGATGTGTAAGTGTAAACATTTTTTCACATATAAATAGATATGTTTATATAATCGCTGCATCATGCCAAACTGTTCTTCTCTACGATGCAGATATCTATGCGCAAATTGTAAGTGTAAGTTCGCAATCAGCGATGAAATAATTAATGTTGACATGATATTTATATAGCAACTATAAAAATTGATAAATCGACGCCACTCACGTTCGGTATGCTACAAGCATACAAGTCGGACCTTGAACTTCTTGACACATTTTGATAAATAACTGTTGTCAATCTTTTAGCAGAGACAAAATAATAATCGCGATTGCATTTTAAATATAAACGTGTCAACCTAAGGAAAGAATTATGTTCATTTCTAACTTTATTATTAATAATTTATTTTATAAAATATACATCTATATTTTAACTAATGTTACTTTACTACTTTAATTAATGTTTATTATTAAATATTTATTGCTTTAAATAATTATGTTAAAAAAATTAATGTACAAAATTTTGTCTATTTTTTGTTGTAAATATAATTTTAAATCATTTTTTAAACCATTTCTTCATTAGCTTGTTTTGAAAAGATGCTTAAGAGAATGTTTTTTAATATATTATTAAAAGTAATTTTTAAAGGAAGTTAAAATAATTATGAAATTTTACTAAAAATAATTATGAAATTAATAATGATATTTCATGATGGAAGTTTAATTTTCATGAAAATCATTAATAATTAATTGTTGGAAAAGTCAATAAAACAAATAAAAAAACAATAAAACGAGGTTATCACATTAACATTAACATGGCAAGACTTGTGCAAGAACCATCGCAATTTGCAATATAGTCAGTCCTTGTTTATTGCACTTAAAAATAATCTCATAATTTGATAAGGAGATTCAAATAAAGAAAATAGATTTAAAAATGTGTTTCATAAAAAAGTATGACTAAATTCTTTAAATTTTAAATCTTTATTTTGTTAATATTATTTTCTTAAAAGAACAACATTTAATAAAAAAATATATAATGTTTTATATACCTATAAATTCTATATTCAGTAATATCACTGATATTAATTATATATAAATACTAAATATATAATGAAATAGTATGACAATCTAAAATTAAGTATTTTAAGATCAATATTTTTATGTCGAGAAAAAATAATTGAAGTCGAAAACAGAAAATGCAGAGGGACGGAAACTAAAACGATAAGAAGCTATGTGTGAGAGAGACTTCTTGATATTCGTTATATCATTAACAAAACATTAACAACATTGTACTGAGTCAAGGAAAGGGAAATTATCGCGGTTATCACCGTTTGTTGCATCTACTCGGCAATAAATTCACAGCCTATCTTCAACAAAGCGTCTGCACTTGAAGAAAAGAAGAATTTGTTCATTTATCATCGTTATATTAACTATGATACATAGAAAATTCTATTACTGCGAAAATAAGCATTAATTCTAAGAAATATTTTCATATAATTTAAAACTAAAAAGCCTCTGTGATTATCATATATCGCATATAATAAATCAAGCAATGTGACGCGAAAATACTAATAAGAAAGTGATCTTTAACAGATCATTAACGGATGTTATGTGTATCTCACCCACAGTTAAAAAAATCAAATATTTTATAAGTTGCGTTCTGTTATTCACTGTGAGTATGAAAATCTGTAGTATATGTAACGTAAACTATAGATTTTCAGTACTAACAGTGAATAACGGAATACAGCCATAATAAAAGATTACAAATATTCATAATATTATTATAATATTATGAATATTTATATAATATTATTATATATAAAGAATACGCGATATACAACAATTTTTAGTAATGTTTTGCAATCCAAGTTCAAGCTATCTCTTCAAAGAATTAATACTTTTCATTTTACAGGACGGAGCACCTAAAACAAAACACCGGAATATCTCGCAAATTAAACACGGTAGGGAAAAACGTTTCAGACAAAAGTTGTATGATTCAAAAAGGGACAAATAATGATAAAATCATTTTTTTTAAATCAACGATTTTTCAAGATCACATAAAAATTACCTTCTATAGAAATTATTATTTTTTTTAATGGATGATATGATTTTTTTACACAATATGGTTCCTCTAATTATTCTGCATATAAAAATATTAAGATAGTGATATCAAAAAATCAATAGTTTATATTGATATTTTATACTTTATTGTGGCACATATTAACATAAAATATTAAATAACTCGTAAACTATTAATTTTTTGATAATCGTATCTTAATACTTTTATAAACAAAATAATAAGATAAGTCAATTGGCGGAAAAGAAACATATAATTGCTTATTTAAAAAATTATCCATTTTGCATACATATTTTTTTAAAGCAGCTATATATTTTTTTCCTTCAATTGATTCATCTCATTATTCATCATCTCGCATGCAAACACACACAAAACCGTGCAAAAATACAAGACATTGCAATTATATGAAAATAGCAGCTTGTATTCGTAGCAGACAGCTTTTATTAAAACAAATAGAGGACTCAATGATTCAACTTGTGAAGATCGCCGAAACGATGGCAATTCGCATCTGCGTATCATAACAATTTCTTATCAATCTTATTAACAATGTAGGTTCAATGTAACTAAACGCAGTCTATGATAATCGTTTCTGTGTCTTCTTTTCGGTGTCAAGGCGTTTCATCAGAAGGTTCGCTGCTATCAGGCTGACCTTCGTATTACCGTGGAATGTTAATTCATTCGTGTCATGTATCGCCTCGAGAGAAACAACCTTACAGACCATCATCAACCCTCAGAAAGTCTCCCCAGCACAAAACGCAACTATAAAAATGGTGCACTCGCAAAAGCCAACCACACGCAAGATGCAACAAATTGGATAATGAACACTTATGCATTCTCGTGAAATATTGCGAGAACTTGTATGCAAATTTTGCACGAAATTTTGAAAATTTAAAATACGCAATAATCGATCATATGTGTGAAGAGAATAATGTGCGTTTGCAGTCTTATTATTGGAAGAATCATTTTTATCAAATCTCAACAAACTTTTTATAGCTAGATAAGATTTTATTATCACATTAAAAATATGTTTTAAACGTATTTTTATTTACCATTGATTTGGTTTGTTCCGTAGATGTCTTCAATTCATCTTGGATTCCGTCTTGTGTCATGATCACTTTCCTTTCGCAAAACCGATTCAAATATCGTGTATTGATCGAATCTTTCTCAAAAACTTGCATGTACCGCAGTGGAACTTAGTAACTCCAGTGACTCCGTGACGATCGTAATATCATCGATAACTGTAGAGTTCCGAACAGACCACCCAGTATATTTGTGATCCATTAAACATCGAAGAATATTATTTACATCAATGCGATCGAGCGGTAAGATTTATTCTGAAAAATCAGATTTACTTCTGACTGTGTCTTAATTTGCACGCGAGTTTACAATATGAACAAAAGTACATATCATAACATTTCGCTGATGATGACCTCACATGAACAAAGCCAATACACAATACAATACAATTCAGTAAGCCATACTGTTTTCGCACATTTTTCGCTCGTAATTGTTTTAAGAGAGTTCTCTTAAAATTGTCTATTTCATGTGTTTGTTTTTCTTCGGATTTTTCGCGCCGGCAATCGATCCCGATTCCAATATCGATAACAACACAGAATTTAAATCGAATGTATCATAAAATTCGAAAAGCCCATTCCTCACCGATACCGAGAAACCTTTTCGAATGTTTCTCGAAAACTGTTTCGTTGCAAAAATATCACGAGTTTTTACAGCACGAGTCATTCCGAGCTTAACAGGATTCGGAGGATTCAATGTTCGATTTGGAGAACGTTTACTGTACTTTACGAAGATTTCATTTCTTTTTTTCTTCTTGCTCGTAGTGGATTTCTCGCGAGATGTATCAGGCTCTCTTTTAAATTCAGAGCGACAAAGTTGCGAAGGTGCCGTGGAGAAGTTGAGAAGAAACGTATGCGTGAAAACAGAGACAAGAAAAGGAGCCGGCACGACCGGCCGGCTCTTACGTACACTGACTTCTGACTGGTCGAGAACTAGTAGGTGACTCTGGGAACCCCTACCATATCGCATAGCAACCGCTCGTAAGGCGACTGATAACTGTTTGTACTTCGTCAGGCATCGACAGATCTCGCCGAACAGACATATGATGTACTGTACATGTGTGTACAAATACTCTATAAAAAAAAAAACAAGATTTAAATAAACAAGACATTGAAAAATAGTGTACAGGAGTAGAAACTTTGATCAATTTGAACGGACTGATCGGAAATAAATGTACAGACGCAATAGAAGAACTGGACTTTGTGTCTTATCGTTAGACAATACACTCTAAAGTTTAAATGGATAAATAGAAAGTTTTCTATCTCGATGAACAATTTATATTATATTCGTGTGTCACAGAAATAGAATACCAAAATATGTAGAAATTATCAAATAAAAAATTTAATACTTTTTTTATTCGGAAATAACAGAAATGTATATTTGAATATTGTAACAATATTTTTTATTCCCATCATGCCCCAATCTTTTAATATTTGGAAAAGAATATATTTAAAACCTTAGAATGTCTGATTTTTTATAATATTGTTTTTATTGTATAATATTATTTTTATAATATATCCAATTTCTTTTTGATCCAATTTTTTCCTTTTTTAGATAACTTTTGAGATATTCTAAAAAATATCTTTTGATAATATTGGGTTGTCCGGAAAGTTCGTGCCGACTAACCTATATATATATATATATATAATTAATAATGTATAACTAAAA
>NW_012130077.1:4687076-4690131 GCF_000143395.1 Atta cephalotes
CTCTCTCTCTCTCTCTCTCTCTCTCTCTCTCTCTCTCTCTGTTTTAAGAATATTATAAGCTATTTTAAATTTATATTTAGTTCGGATTTTAAAAATCGGATTTTTTGGAAAATTATTCGGAAAATTATTTGAATTAGTTATTTCCGCACAATTTTTTCTTAATTATCGCATATATTACAATATTTATGCGATGTAGAGTGCTAGATTATACATGCACAAAACTTGAAAAAAAAATATGCATATGGAACAAATGCACTCCTAAGTACGTCAATTAAACATTTAAAATCAATTTGTGCGAATCTAGATGTACACCAGACAGTTACCTTTGCAAAATCAATGTGTAATCAATGATAATGACAAACAAAATCATTGTAAATCTGTTCTTTGTAGCTGAACTAGTTCAATAGTAAGATTATAAACTATGAACTAGTTCAACTAATACAGTACTTAAAATGAAGTATATAAAACATATATTTGAAATCCAGCGATATATAATAGGAAATAAAGTTTTTAATGCCAGTAATAAATTATATAGAACTACACCTATTGTTAAGTTTTATTGTCGTTCAGAATGATTTAAACCGTTCGACAATTATATGGAATAGATTCGATGGAATGTCGGCGGACCATCTCGACACACATTTATGTCACCTGAACAAGTAATAATGTATTTTAACAAGTTGTGCGAAGAAGCTGTGTGACGCTGTGTATGTCGTCAAATAAAAAATTTGGCCAATATCTCTCTGGCGGGGTGATCGTCGATCGGGGTACGTTCCTGGTAGAATCGCAAGATTCGCCACGAGAGGCGCAGCGTCGCGACGCTCGCCTTCCTCGTTCTTATACTGTGCTGCAGATTATGCCGCATTGCTGCAAACGTTCGTCATCGATGCGACCCGAGGGTCGTAGCGGCAACGGCAGCGGCGACAAACGGATACCAGCGGATACGGCGAAACGGAATGTTGTTGACGCGAAACACGGTGTCGTCGCGAAAGACGATGAGAGGATCACGACTACGAAGCCGGGTCGTAGTCGATGAGATTAAAAAAGAAGAGGGAAAAAATAAAAAATAAGAAACAAAAGAAAAATAAAGAAAATAAAATACAAGTAATCACTTACCTTGATTACCGTCAGGAACCTGACGATCGGCAGCGCGAACATGAACATCCGTCGGTTACCCGGTTTCATGTACCACTATAAATTCGTAACGGTCCTCCTGATGTCTAGCTTGTTTCTCGTTGTCTACCTGCTTCTACATTGGGGCATAATGTGCACAAATCTCGAGGCCTGGCGTCACGTGTCTACTGTGGTGAGTTTCACTGGATATTACGCCGATCGGAACAGCGCGCGATATATCGTATCTTCGAACGCGATACCGATTGCGCGAGGATAAAGTAGGCATCGGGTGAATACGTCGAGATCGAGATAGTGAAGGTGTGCGAGTTGAGTCGAGTCAGTGCGAGTGAATCCTGCGCCCGCCGCGCCGGATTCGACGAAAGGGGATGAACGGGGATGAAAGAGCGAAGCGAACGCACGCGTACTTTGCCGCAGCCTCCGGAACGGAACAAGTATGCCGATCACCCCGATCATCTCCGCATCTCTTATTTCTACGTCTTACTCGCTATGATTATTTCAAATAAGCATATATGTACATTCGCGAATTTTCTCTACTTCGTTTTACGAGAAAAGCGCAACAAAAAGCGCCTGGCCGGCAAACAAAAGTACAAGTTCAGTACAAAGATCAATTAAAATATAATTTGCGTTCGCAGAGGTCATTGATAAAATGTGGACTCCTATGATAAAAACTGTAAACTTTACATGATTCACTGATAAACTTATCATTACGGAAGAGAAAGTCAAGTGTACTCTTGGTCCGAACTGGAAAGTTCAGCTTTCCAGAAAATTGGCTAAGAGAGATAACTTATCCGGAAAAAATTTACTTACAATCGACTTTCATATATACATATATCGTTTTGACTGAATAATTTATTGATAAGCATTTAGGAATTTGTTGACGAGAATTTACTTGTAAATTCAAATTGCGGTGATAATCTGGTAAGGCTGTATCCTAGTAACCCAAATAGTACTTCAGACGTCAATCTCCATAAAATATTCCTAATTTTATCTAGATCGATCCATACTTGTATGAATAAGAATTTGCTAAAATGTTTCGTAATGCTTAATAATGTGTTTCTTTTAATTCCATATTACATCGAATAATGTCAACTACAAAATAAAATTATTAAAATTATAATTCAACTGTGATTTTGATTTTCTTTTTTATCGATAGGATATACATTTACTGCAATTATTAATGATTTTAAAAAGTTATGTAGATTACGTAAATTAAAGTTTATTGATTTATAGAAAAAGATAAAATTATTACATTGACTTATAAATTTTTTGCCATAATATTAAATAATTTTTTTTACAAAATATATAGAAAATTTTCTCGTCAAGATTTTATTTATTAAAATTATTGCAACTCTAGATTTCTTTATAATTCGTAATGTTTCAAGAATTTCCTTTAGTAAGCATAATTGTAGAAAGATTTTAAACTACAGGTTGAAATTTTGGCTGTGTTTGAGGAACGCGCTGTCAGCGCTATTATGTCATTCTATTTCTGATTTACATCTAAAGATAAAATGACACAATGGCGTTGCCCGAACGGAGCCTAAAAAAGTTGATGAAGTCTTATATGATTTAAATCCTACATATTACTGGTTATTACATTCCAACAGTACAGTTGTAGCATACAACTGTAATATTAAGTGGAAAATCACTTATATAATACTTAACTGACACACGCAAGAATATCGTGAGACAAGAGCGATAACATATAACATCTAACATTTTTTTCATGAGTTTTACTATATACGCTCATTCAATTAAAAATGTTTTAAAAAGATTCAAATGTTATCAAATCATTCTAAAAATTTTTATAGTTTTTTAACATATTTTGATTGCACTTGTGAAATAAATGATATAGAGAGAGAGAGAGAGAGAGAGAGAGAGAGAGAGAGAGAGAGAGAAGTGTAGTTAGTTATTTTATTTATTA
>NW_012130077.1:4690193-4692069 GCF_000143395.1 Atta cephalotes
GTCTAATCAGTGAACTTTCTGTGCATCGGGCCTTGTTTATTTTTAATTTTTAAAAATGCTCACACTTTTCCCTTTTAGCCTGACGCAATTTTTTTCAATCTTTATTAATGTTGTACAATAATTATTTATGAATCCAAAAAGAAAATCCAATTTTTAATTCTTTCTGTGTAAAAATTAATTTTCGTACATTTTTTTCTTTAAAGTGCCTAATTTATATTTATCTTGATATATAAAAGCGATTTAAAGCTTTTAAATATTTTTTTCTGTCATTGTCATCCCACGTTACATATTATCAATGTCAAAATCGGAGCATTGGCATCGCAACGCGACTATGTCAGATGAATAAAGACGATATAACCAAGCGAAGCCGTCAGTATAAGCGCAAGAAGCAAACTCTCCACACGCACGCACGTACATAGGCACGCACAAAGCTAATCATATCGGTATGTCGATCTGCACAAACCTTGTACATTACATTCATCCCCAAGGGGTTAATAGTTGTAAATAAAAAGGGAGACAAGGAAAGTATCAAGGGATGTATTTATTTAACTTTTTTAACTAAAGTTATCAGAATTATTTTAATGAAATTTAAAAATCTAAGAAAATTTAATTAAAATTTGGAAAATTAAAAAAATTTAATTTATCGAAAACTTAATTTACTAAAAGATTTAAGAAAATTTTAAAAACTTTTTTAAAATTTGAATCGATATTTATTAAATGAAAAATAAATCAAAATTAAATATAATACGTTTACTGGAAATGTTATAATAGAATCTTCAACTCGGATTGCATCAGAAGATGAAGTATCATATGATATCTTCTATAACATTTTCAAATTTTATACGTTTAAATGCCATTCTTTTTTCTAAAACCAGTATTTAAATGCTATTCTTTTTTTAAATGCAATCATACGCGCGCCGAACTCACCAATTCCCTGGAAGATGATTCCTTCCTTCTTTAATTATCTTTTATTTTTTTTAAGAATGAAGCACGAAGTGAAATGCACTCGCGTTCGCACGTCCGCTCGGCGAAAACACTTTCGCGCTTCCGGTTCTGAACTTTGCAAAGAACCGGATTTTTAGAGGGAGATCCGCATCGGACGAACGACAGCGACGGCGACGACGACGTCGACAACGATGACACGGAGCTCGACAGTGGACCTTTACGTGAACGTGCGACGTCTCATGTAAAAATGACGACGATATTCTCTCGCGCCGGAACGGCTGCCGGCGGTACAAGGGCGTCGAAGGTCGCAGCTGCGCGTCGCAGTCGCAGCACGCAGGTGCGTCTCTGTTTCTCTCTCTCTCTTTCCTTCTTGCTTGTTCACATATTGGTAGCGCGCGCGATTCAGAAATCGCTCGGACATGACACATATCGCCGATGAAAACGACGTCTTCATTTTATTATCGTTAAAATACGTGAGAAGATCAAACGCATTGCTGAAAGACAGAGATGAGGGGGAGAGAGAGAGAGAGAGGAGGGGCCGGTCTTCTCAATGATCATCTTCTTACCGTAATTAGAATGAAGTAAGGAGAGATTATAATTTTTCAGAACATTATCTTATTCAAGAAGATTTCGAAATTATAACTCTTTGAAATTTCGTACAGCCATTACATTATTCAAAATTCTAAAAAAGAAAGAGAGAAGAAGTCATTGGGAAGTGTAAAAAGATGATATCATAATATATGCAGCAGTGTTTAATATTTTATATATTAATCTTTCACAGGTACCATGCTTTGCAATTAATAGTGAAGTAAGTGGAAATTAATGCCTTATATTTAAGTAGAATGTAGTAAAACATAAATAATTTCTTAGTAGAAATTTATTTTTTAAAATAAGGTCATAAATCTTATCAATAATTTCTCTCTCTCTCTCT
>NW_012130077.1:4695800-4701158 GCF_000143395.1 Atta cephalotes
GTGTGTGTGTGTGTGTGTGTGCTATTACTCTTAAAACATTCGTTTTCTGGTAAACATAATAATGTACAATACCTAATAAAAAAGATAAGGCATTCCGTCTTGAAAGCGTTTTTGACGATAAGTGCCACCTCGGATGCGCAGAATGTGTAGTGCAGGCACATATGACATGTCTGTACAAGAGCCGTGAAGTCGCCTCCCGAGATCGTTCCCTCATCATAGCTGATTCGGCCGACTAAAAATATCACACGAACGAGCCCGTGCAATATAACGACATTGTACAACATACACGCATGTGGTTTACACGAATATGGGCGCCCACGCGCGCAAGCTATGCTCTTTCATTGCTCTCAATTCTCGTGACTCGAGCACAGTGCGTTGCAGAAAGAAACTGTCCACTGAAAACGGATCGTGCTAAAACATTCGTTTAGCTTTGTTATTAAACTAATATTTATTCGAAACGAAATAGCGCAAAATCCTTGATTCATTCGCAGATAAAATTACTTACAAATAGGGTAACTCGAGTATGTACGTCGCACCTATCAAAAACTTAATTTATTAAGTATTACTTACTATGTTTAAAGTAAACGAACTATATCAGTAAAAACTTTGTACTGTTTATTACTTATAAAAAAATATTAGAAATCCGAAATATTTATATTTCGTATTAAAAAATGAATTTTTTTAAACTCTTGCATTTTTGCCGTATGTTCCATGGGGTGAGATGCTAGGGAGAGGAGGTGGTATGTATAGCTCATAAAAAATTTGCAAATGATACATATAAATAAGACGTAAAATGACACAATAACTTATAAAATGCGTTTATAAAGTTTTATTAAGAAATAAGAATGATAAATTTGTATATGAGGTAATAAATAATAATTAATAATAATCTTCCCAGATGTATTACAAGTGTTCTGACATGAGGTACATATTTTACGTAATACGTTTATTGTATTTAGTGCACTGATTCAATCTGCACATTTTGTATGCTTAGGGCATAAATCCCGCCTATTAAAAATGCCATATATATCCCAAACATATATACAAGACAATAAACTAAACAAAGAATACAAGAGCGAAATACTTGTATTTTGTTGTACATACTTTGCTACTGTTGTATATACTTTCCTCTACACTCATGTATCACGAAATAACCATTAAGTCTTTTGCACATTCTACAGTAATCATTTTATGTAGATTATATGATTTATGATTATAATTTATGGCGCTACTTAACACAGTGATAAATCGATTCAACTCACAATAATTTCATTAATATTAACAGTAAGAAACTGAAATCATAACACATTATTAATATAACATAAAGGCATAACAGGATAGTTGCGGGAAAATTACCCTCATTCCTTCTATTTTTTCTGACTTCTGCGGCGTAAATCTCACGTATTTATTACCCCTAACCGGAGTTAAACTTTCCGTGACTCGCCGAATTTAATGAAACTTGGTACATTTGTAGAGCAAACGAAATTAATAGACACGTATTTTTTTTTATATCAGCAATAATGCAGGTTTAAGGGTACAAACTATCCTTATAATGATAATCGAGTACTTAATTTCTTACATTTTAGCTCTATTACAGCTAAGATAGAGCAGGGCTAGTTGTGACACTTAATTTTTCTTTAAGTTATTATAAATCTTCACACAATTACGATAGATTAATAGTAAATGCTTTAAAACGTTGCAAGTTCATCAATAATTAAGTATTTATAAATCTTTAATATATCTCGTAAATAAGAAAAAATTATTATATATTAATTACAAGGCTGCAAAGCGGATCAATATGCTCCACATGGGATATGTTGAGCATCCTTGAAGGATAAGTTGAACCATGAAGATAATCGTTTAATGAGAGATTACATATTATTAAAAACATGAAAGGATTATGTGTTATATTATTAATCAAATTTTTATTATTTTTATCTTAAGTATAGTAATTTGTGATACTCTCTCTTTTTAAATGCTTTAATTAACAAAATTAGGATAACTAAAATCTTTATTCTTTATAATAATAATTAAAAATTATATATTTAATCATTAACTTAGAATAAAAAGTATTGATAAAGACAGATTTCATTTCAAGCAGCCATGAGTTTATAAGGTTAGTTATGAGATATTGGGGCCAACAATCCTCATATCGGAAATATTTTTTTATAACTGGAAAACCGTAAATAAAATAACAACTTGAACATTAAAAGTTAAAAAATACGTTAATAACTTATATCTAAAAACATATTTGAGTATTATTAATCGCTTTAATTATTACGTAGACCAAAAAGAATATTCACTTATTAAATTTACTTTTGATGTATGGAAACGAAAAAGCGCACATCTTTAGATTCAGAATTAGCTGTAATAGAATGAGCTAAAATGCAAGAAATCAAGTATCTATTCGTGCTTAGTTTGCATCCATTTGTCGTGAAACCCTATTGTCGTTTGTGTTTTTATTATTTTCGTCTGCTCTACAAATGTATCTTAAGTTTCATTAAATTCGGTGATTCATATAAAAGATAGATTTATTTGTTAGAAACAGAGTAATTTAAATAATTTTTACTAATTAATATAATTATCAACTTGACTTTAATAGATATATTCTTTTCTCGTTCAGAATCTCTCTCCTTTTTGCGCTTTTTTCAAAAAGTTTAATTTTAAATAAAATTTTTAATAAACATTAATATAATAAATATCAAAAGAATTGCAATGAATCACGATTAACATTCTAATTTTAGAAAAATGATTATTAATAAATAATTATTTATTAACAATTATCATTACTGTTTAATTGTAAACAGAGTATAAGAAATTTTTATGCACATTTATTACGCAACTTAATTCACGTAATTTGCGTACGTTTTCTATTTTTTTTCTTTTTCGATTCCGAAATTGGAAATTTTCTGCTTATCCGCTTATCCGCTTATTCGATCATATAATTTCCATTTTAGTGCAACCAGCACCGAGACGGTACAGCGATGGGAATTCTCTGCGAACCATTGTGTACAGAAAAAGGGATAAATTCGCTAGCATGTGAGACACTCCATGCGGGCAAAGAAGCTGTTTTCTCCGCGCATTGGGAAGCGACACGACTTGTATTCAAGGCTTCGAGGTATTCCTTTGTTCTTTTTTCACACTATTTCACAAGAAAACCAAAGAGTTATGCACTTTTCTAATTTTCTTTTTCGTTATTTTCATATTTTTTAAATATTAGAAAATATTAATTCTCTCTCATATATATATATATGTATGAATTAATCTTAATTTGCATATAGGACTAAAATCCCCTCGGAGCAATTCGAGTCGCTCTATTGGGTGGATGCAACCGGATTGCAACATTTCCCATCTGAGGAAGATTTTATCATCATGATCAAAGATTTAACTATCAATAAACTCAACGTAACTCTCACGCGACATCAGCTAGAAAGACTCGCCCGGTTGCGCACCCATCGAGTCGAGACCGATGCCACGAGACGTCGACTGGAGATGGAGAATCTTTGGCCGTTGCTGCAAGAGAATGAATATTTAATGGCGATTTTGTACGAAGACAGGGATGTGTTTCCGCAGCCGATCGGCACGTGTGGCACATTCTACGCGGTCGAGTACGTCCGACCAATTGAAACACCCACGACGGTGTTAGCGTTGTCCGATTCGAAACCCGAATGGGCCAAAAGGTTAAAACTCGCTGTGATGATCCTTAATCTACTCGAAGAGTTGGAGACGAATTTTCCCGAGCCACTTTATCTCTGTGATGTGAAAATTAATCATTTCGGTTTACCCCTGGGCGGGCAAAAACTGAAATTCTTAGATCTGGACGCAGTCTTCCCTAAAACCATTATCGATCGTATTATTAGTGACGGTAAGAGCTGCGAGAAACATGAGGACTGTGATTATTTCGATTGCCGGTCTATCTGCTCGAAGAAGAAACGCTGCGAATCTCCCGTTCTTAATAATAATTTACAGGTAAAATTAGTACTATTAAATATTTTTTTTGTTATATTTGATATTATATATATTTAATTAGTATATTTTTTATACGCGTAGAAAAGTGTATTATTTCAAATATTTTGACGGTATTTTCGATAAAATAATACATTATCATTATTACTTTTATTGCGTATTACTCTTTGTTACATATCTTCATATAAATGGAATAATAGAATCTTTCTAAACATGGATAAAATTTCAGTTGTTATTACTAATTTTAATATTGTTTCAATTTTATTATATAAATTTTTATTGCAAGAGTTATGTACGATTATAGATTATTTGTGAGAAGATTTTTCTCGGTTGGACGCTCTCAGGAACGATAATTATTCCTGGATTGCTCATGTCGGAACATACTACTAGCACATTGGCAGTGTTATTGAGACAATGCGCTAATCCAGACGGCGACACGACACATTTACCACGTGCGGCAGCGCCAGACAACTTACAGAAACGACTTTACAACATGCTAAGCGAGATGGAACAAGAATACTCGGCATTTACGTGAAAACAAAATAATATCGATAAAAAAATAATTTATCTAGAATTACGAAATCAAGAATCGTCTTTTCGATGCTAAAAACTATAAATTTATAGTCAGAAATACAGAAATATTTCTCATTTTTTATAAAGATTTTTTTGTAAAAATCAAAATCGTAAAAATGACACTATTTATTTTAAGTTAGAAATCAGTACATATGTACCTACATACATACAATTGCACACTTTTATGTTACATATTAGTATTGTATGCAGGATGTCCCATAACTCTTAATCTAAAGACGCGGTAGCATCTCCCGTCAAATATATTTTTGACGTTTAATACATTAAAAACATTTTTTTATATTATTATGAAAGAGGCACTACTATTTAAAAAAATGCTAGCATTGCAACAGCACATCCAAGAAGAAGGACGCTTCTGTAATAAAAAATTATTGTTTTGTTTCAATAAATTATTAAAAAAATAAATACATATATTGGGGAAGAATATAGATTTTTATAACTAAAATGAGATAACAACCATGTCCGTAAGGCCTACGATTTATGTATACTCTTTCCCAAACATGTAGATCCGTATTCAAAACGTGTTTTTCTTGATAAAAGTGTGCTTTTATCTTTAAAATTCTATAGTATGCGTGGCATAAATTATAGCATGTTAGTGCGCTAACATTATTGTAAGCGCATTAACATGCTATAATTTACGCATACTATAGAATTTTAAAAATAAAAACGCACTTTTATTAAGAAAATTCGCGTTCTGAATAGGAGCTATTAAGAAAGAAAAAGAGAGAGAGAGAGAGAGAGAGAGAGAGAGAGAGAGAGAGAGAGAGAGAGAGAGAGAGAGAGAGAGAGAGAGAGAGAGTA
>NW_012130077.1:4702679-4706689 GCF_000143395.1 Atta cephalotes
GGGGAAATTATTAAGTTCACTGCAAATAAAATACATATAGTAATGAATTAATGATCATTACTGTATATCTATAATAAAATTTAAAATTATTAGGTATTATTTTACCATATTAAAATTATTTTTTTGCTAATACTATAAATACATGTTTTCATGTTCTTAGAATTTTTAAATATACTCTTTTTTCTTTTATTTTTATTGAATTCAAATATACTACTTATTTTCTACTATACTTAACCTAAAATGTTTTCTTTTTTGTCCTACTTTTGTAGTACTTTTCAATCAAGGAATGTCCTAGTTTACTTAGAGTAGATCACTTAGTAAGGCCGCAATTAGACTACGCATTGAAGATTGAAAATTGAAGATTAAAATTTGACCAATGAGAGGACAAAAGAATTTTCTCTTCACTGGCGGATTTACGAGGGCTATGTCCCTTCCCCCTCCCCTTTCCCTCTTTGGATCACCTTTTTTAAAAATATTTTATAATAACTATTACATATAATAACTATTACATATATTTTTAATATTTCTAAAATGCTTAATTATAATTTTTATATTCCAAAAATATTTTTTAATTTAAGGATACTCTTAAGTTCTTGCAGCTTAAAGGCATTGGTTTATTGTTAACACTGCATTATGCAGTGTTATGCGAAAGTCACTAATTGTAAGATACATAAAATATTACTTCATCGGTAAATGTCGTTTTTGCTGAACGAAGTTTTTCAATCTTTTGGTATTTCAAAATTTGGTTAATAGATTGTATGAAAAACTTTTGGAACTTGTGCGTTGCATAAAGACATAGAAATTGTTAAAGAAACAGTGTTGAATAGATTTATCAGAAGTAGAAAGAAGTAGAAAGTTAGATATTTTATTGTAAAATGTTATGTCTATATATTATTTTTTTGCTGATATAATTTTAAATAAAATTTTATGAATTAAATATTCACATAGTACTTTTTCAATGTAATGCTAATGATAATTCAAATAATTTATCTCTTCGTGTTCAACCGTAAAAAAAAATTTCACAGCCCGCAAATTTAATAATAAATAATAAGGACGGAAAGAAATGAGAATAATGTAAAAAATAATTAAATTTTCCCTTTTTCTTTGTCATCGTCGTCGTCGTCGTCGTCGTCATCTTCAAAATCTTTATCTTTTTTTGCTGCACTTTTTGTATATTTTCTGCACCTCTTCTACACTTCTTTGCATTTATTTTCTACACTTTTTCTATATCTCTATCACATCTCTCTTGCACTAATTTTTGCTGCACTTATCCGCATCTCTTCTCTTTCCACAACTCTTTTGCACCTTTTTTGCACCTTTTCTGTATCAATTCCGCACCACTTCGGGCCCAAATAGTATAAGGACGTCCTCAGAATGTTCAGTACAGGTAGTAAGGACGTTCTCAGAATGTCTATTTGACTTACTCCGGATTTACATCAGATTTTTAACCCTAAAGTCCGATGTCCACGATACTAGAAATCGATTCAAGAAGAAAGGATTCTCGGATAGAGAAAAAATTAACAAATTATGTTTGAACAATTTGATCATATGATTATTGCAATTGGTCAATTCTATCTTTATCAGAGATCTCAGACTGATTTCTAGCATCGTGGACACAAGACTTTAAGTCGTAAGGAATGAGTGAATCATTTATTCTCCTCGTATTCGATTGTAGTTGATCAAATTTTTACGCTTAAAGTTTAAGGCTTATTGAAATTTCTTTTGTAGATCCAGACTTACGGCCAATATAAACGCTCCCTAAGTAATGTCTTAAGACGCCAATATGGTCTTCTGATTGATGTCTTCTTAAAACTGTATTTAAGATTATATTCAAGACACGGTCTTGAATATAAGATCTGACTATGAATACCAGTCAGAGAGCCGCATTAGCATCTTAAGACATTATTTAAGACAGTCTTGAAATAAGAATCGGCCGAATATGAATATCGGCCGAAGAGTCGATCTCATTAACTCCGATTAATCCTAATCGATCAATTAAGTGTCAACCGTGATTGGTCAATTCTGCTGAACAACAAATGCAATTGGTCAGTTCCAATGTAACAATCAATCGATTAGATTAATCGAAATTGGTGAGACCAGCCCTATAAGTCCCCAGTCTACATATCTTCTATGTCTATGACTGGCACTAGACGTTCATATTTTGTTCGATAATTTCGTGGAATTTATCTACAAAAATTGATATTTCTCCATGGAGAATAAATTGCCATTTGGTGGTTATCCTGCTGAATACGATCCTGTGAAACATGGGCCATATGATCCTGCACGCTATTATGGAAAACGTGAGTTCGTTTATAGCACCACATAAGTTCTTTTTCTTGAGCACAATTAATAACATTATGTAATAATAATCCTTTTCTTTATGCAGCTGACACTCCTTACTTGGATTTGAAGCTCAAAGAAGTTCCTAGCTGGTTCGCGAGACGTCGAATAAGTCCACAGGCACTTCTTGGAGTATTTTCACGAGGTACTTGCACATGAGAAAGAAACCATGTTATTAGTCAAAAATTACATAACTTTAATATGACATTCAGAAAAGAGTACCTAATTTATGTAAAAATTCCTTGTCATAATGTTACTCGGTTCATTTTATAGCGTTTTGGCGTTGGCAACATAAGTATGTACAGCCTAAACGAACTGGCATAGCTTCCTTCTTTCAAGTTGTAGTCGCTTCTATGATTGTATTTTATGCAATGAATTATAAAAAGCTACGTGAGTATTATTCAGATAATTAATTATATTTTTAATGCAACTGTTTTGCAAATTTAATGTTTATTTTTTTTTCATTTTAGGTCATCATAAGAATTACAAATATCACTAATTGTGGTTGATTAATGATAGTGTCTGTATTTAGACACTTCCATAGATGATAGAATAAAAGTGATTTATGCTTCAATTATTCATGAAAGATATTCAACTGTTTAGAATGCATTTGAATAAATGTTCATAGTATGTATAAAAATACATAATTTACTATATTAATTCCTAATATAAAATGTTAATTAAAACAGTCAAAAATTATACTAATCTCATATCTTAAAAACTATGATATAGAAATTTATAAATTATAAACAATAATATACAATGAAGTCAGTTTACAAACGTCAAATCAGGTTACAAATAATTATAAAGAAACATTTTTAGAGAGGACTATATGCTCTACTATAAAAATTAGAGAAATAATTCTGTTTCAAATAAAATATAGATAATTTATAAAATATATTAATATTTAAAATATAGATAATATATATAATTGTGTAGGCATATAATCTTTCATGTTTAGATGAATTTGTGTAATAAAATATAATTAACAATAGAAAGTGATTTTTGCGTGATAAATAAATTGTTAACGGATCTGAAGTAATATAATAGTAAAAACAAAAAAAATTGATTAGATTGAAAAGAAAGAACGAGCAACATATAAGATTATACATTTAATTTTAATTTATTAGGATATCAAATTCATCCATAAAAGATAAATTGAAATTTATGAAACACAGTCTTAAATATGGAACATTTCAACTTGATCTTTTTCAGCCATCTTAGGATCACAATAAAAATTTAAAATAAATTTACAAAAATAAATAACAAAACAAATGGTAAATATACAATAGATTTTCAGTGACTAAAACAAAGAAATGAGCTAATGAGAATACAGTGCAGTTGTGCTAATTGACTTTTAACAATTTATTCATCAAAATGTACATCCCTGACAATTTTTTCGAACGTTTCGAGTCATCAGCGAAATAATTAAATGTTGGAAAGAACATACGAAATTAACGAAATCATATAAAAAAATAACAACGTAAATAAATAATATTAATAATAAATCTTGATTAAGTCAGTGAATAATCAGCTTAGATTATTAAATCCTGGATTTTCATCATTTCATCGTTTCGAAAAAAAACGAAACGAAAAAATATTTTTTTATGCATAATTTTAAAGAAGAAAACATATTATGTTCGTGTTTTTGTCTCTTACGCACAACATGT
>NW_012130077.1:4706998-4714007 GCF_000143395.1 Atta cephalotes
ACACACACACACACACACACACACACACACACACACACACACACACACACAAACACACACACACACACACACCTTCAAATGCATCATAAATATGCAATAGATATAGCATGTTCAAGGTATACAGGTTAATAAAAAAATGAAGTGATAAAACGTAGTACTTTATAATTACTATTGTGTCAATGTGTGACTGTTTTTTAAGGTCAACCCAAGCGATAATGCTAGAATTCTTTCTTTTTTTTAAATAAAATAGTTCCACTATTTATTCCTAAAATATTACATGTTTTTTTTTTAATGAGTCTTATTCTTTCAATAGATTTCTAGACATATCTATAATTCATATATTTCATGACTATAATTCACGTTTATATCTAACAAAAAATAAGTCCACAATATTTAAAAATATTATATGTTTATATTTAATACATTATTATTATTAGTAAACCTAAATAGCACAAAGACTCCAAAAAGAATTCTTTTTTCATTCTCAACTTAGAAAATGAATTCTTTTCCTATCCCATTTCTGTTCTAAAGGTATTCCTAAGGATACCAAAAGAATTCACTTTTATGTCACCAATTGTGAGTTCTGTTTCGAATTCAAAAGATATTCTTTTTTTTTATTTTTTTGTACTGGGTGTTTCAAAATGATCGCCAAATATTTCGTGTACTAGTAGAGCGGACTAAGTCAAAAAGTCCTCTACCATGCAATTTTCGCAATAGTTAACAACTGTTAGCAATTGTTGGCACACGAAATATTTGGCGGTCATTCTGGAACATCTTGTATGTAAAAACCAATTCATTTTACCGGAATTCAATTGTCCATATATTATAATTAGTATGGAATTTTTTTTAGAAAGAATTATTATGAATGTTAGCTAATAATCTGTATCAAGAGCTTATGTATATATTTTAATACTACTCCATGTTTTCTATTTTACTTTTTCTTTTCAATTCCTCTAGACTAAAGTTTTTTAATATTAATTAATATTTAATATTATTTCATTTAATATTAATTAAAGTTTAATTTGAATATTAATTTAATATATAACTTTTTATTATAACTAATATAACTTTTTTTTCGTGTTAATTCTTTTAATATATCAAACAGTAAAAATGATGATCTAAATGAATTTAACTCATTAATTCATTAATGGCTAGATCGATCTTTTTTAAATTATTTACAATTAATATTGGAATCATTACATATAATTGATAATGCATTTACTGTTAAAAATGTAACCACGAGCTTCTTTTACAATTGTAAATGAAGCTCGTAGTTATGAAATTAAAAGTAACGAACTGAAAATTTAACTAAAAATTAAGTTATAACAATTACTTAAATGTAATGAACGTGTGCATTAAATTTTATAAATTTTCATGAAAAATACATTATTTTATTAATTACAATTTTCATGTACATATATACAAATATACTTTTTAGTTATAAATATATTAAATTTAACGTAATGTCATGAAATTAAGTTCAATGTGTAATTGAAAAGTATATCAAATTTCATGAAATTTTTAATAATGTAGTACAAAAATTAAATATTAAATTATAAGTGAACTTTAAAAGAGAAATGCAATTGAATAATTTTCTTTATGTATACGTTTATGCGGCTATGCAAGTTTGTGTTAGATATGTCCTAAACCATTGATATACCCAACAGTGCGCAAATTGTGGCAAACTGCGCAAAGCGCAAACAATTTTCGCACTACTCGCGCATCAAAAACACATACTGACGCGTACTCTCGAACATGGTGGAATTATATCATTCCACCATGCTCTCGAACGATTATTGAACGGGGAGGATGACGATTAGCTGATCGGTAGGTAACATGCGCACTCCCGACCAATGGGAGTAAAACCAGGGGACAAAACTCAGGTTCACCAGCAATATGGCTGTCAGTATAAATTTGATGCTTGTAACATGAGTTTCTCTCCAAGAAATTTGACAAGCGTAAGCGTAGTTTCGCATTACGCGCGGCATGATGTGATTTTCGTATGTCCGGCAATGCGGAAATGGCAACGCGGATCGGTTGAAGCCGAAACAAGACTGCCAAAACAATTTTTGAGAAAACAGGTATGCGATCCATTGACATTGGTTCCTCGATCTGTTGATCGTTCCTCAACGACCGATCATTTCGTTATATCCATATTGCATTCGGACTGATGCGCCATGATTTTATCCACGGTCTTTCCACATTCGCGAGTTATTCGCAAGATACGATCGCTCGGAATATCGCTGACGTACTATCGCCGTCACCACTGTCATCACTGTCATCATCGTCATCACCGTCACACCAAGCATTTAGCGGCGCATCCTTACTTCTCTCATTATCGTTACCTTTTTCTTCGTTTTTCTTCTCTCCAGATCAATACTGTTCAAACGTCCTCACTATTTGCAACCATTGATTATCATTTATTTTATTACTGCAACTTTACTCTTCTGCTCGAAGATAATCTTCAGAATGCCAGAAGGAAGTTTGCTCAGTGTTGTACAATTAAATACACAATTTTGTCCACATAACAATTAGAGAATTTCTTAATTAGAAGAGTTCTCTTTCAGGAGTATTCCTGAGAACTAGTGATTGCATTATCAATTTATACTTGAATCAATTCTATGTATATATAGGAATATTGTGTGAAAGTTTTTATTAGATATTTTTGTAAATAAATAAGCTTTAATTGTTTGTGACTGATTGTTTTGATTTCAGATATTCAAGAGTCGTTTATTGAGCAATATACTTTATCACCATGACGTCAAGGTAAATGTATAATAAAATTATATACTTTTATTTTTTCATATATATATATATATATATAAAGTATTATACAATATGCTTTGAAAATGTATAATAATATGTAAACATAACTGTATTAGTTATGTATTTATGAAAAATATATTATAAACAAGTAAATATTTAAAAAATTTATTTTTTATCAATAATTTATATTATATATTATATTGGATATATTTTAACTTTTAGATTGGATAGATTATTCATATTGTTGGAGACTGGAACAAACGCAGTTACCAAGAGAGCAGCTGCACAACAATTGGGAGAAGCACAGAGATTACATCCTCATGATCTACATCACTTATTAGCAAGAGTTTCTACCTTATTAAAATCTTCACAATGGGATACTCGAATATCGGCTGCCCATGCTGTACAAGCTATACTTGCTCAAGTTCCTCCTTGGAACCCACAACCAATTAAAAAGGAAGTCTCTACAGGTAATATATATATATATTAATACATTGTTAATTAATTTTTATATCTTTAATAAGAATTTTTGAAAGTTTCAATTATATTATGTATGAGTATCTTGAATCAATAGATGAATCTGAAGTGAAACGCAAGCCTCCCACTACCAGATTGAATTTAAAGTCTTTTGATATGAGCAGAGTTCTAGCTCGTAGTTCACATCTTACTGGATCTGAGGGCAGTGAGTATGATTTGACTGTATCAGAGGGAGAACAATTGTCACTTCCCAATCAGCAAGAAAAATTAGCTGCAAAGCTAGGTTTTCATCCACGTTTGATGGGCGTTGATGATTTATTTACTGTTGAAGATTTGACTCTAGTACAGGCACCATGTATAACACAAACTGCTACTACACCTGTTGATGATTCTGAAGGATTGTTGATGAGCAGAAGAGAAATGAATAGAGCGAAACGCAAAGTATTACATTTTATTAAACTTTTAAACTGTATTTAACTATTTATAATTGACATTTTCTTTAAATTATTGCAGTTTATGCTAGCAAGTGTTAAAAACTTACAATATTCAGGATTATTTTACATGCTTCATGTTTTATTTATAAAATTCATAATAAAGATATTAATTATTTATATCTTAATAATAGGCTCGTCAATCAGTATCAAAACAACGATCGCGCGAACCGGATGATCATCGCGCTAACAATTGCGATGACAATTCAAATTCAACGAATGTTCAATCTCCAATTGGTGAACCAGCAATTAAAAAAATTATACTAGAAGACACAATCTCATCAGATACTGGATCAAAATGCAACATATCTAACGAACAAGTAAATGGAGTACCAGATAGCACTGGATGCTGGCCAGATTCAATCGTAGATTGGCCTTTAGAATCTTTTGCAGAAAGTCTTTGTCAGGATTTATTTAGTCAAAAGTGGGAAGTGCGACATGGAGCAGCAACAGCTTTGCGAGAACTTATAAGACTTCATGGTAAAGGTACGTAAGTCTATAGTAAATATAATTCCCTCAATATTAACTGTTAAACACTAAATGTGCTTGAATACACAGGAGCAGGCAAGTGTACAGATCAAACTCCAGAAGAAATGCAAGAAAGTCATTATGAATGGGTGATCGATGCCGCTTTACGATTATTGTGTGTATTAGGACTTGATCGATTTGGAGATTTTGTATCTGATCAAGTTGTTGCTCCAGTACGAGAAACATGTGCTCAAGCATTAGGATCGCTCTTCTTATTAGTACCCGGTGGTCCAAATACCAAAGATACAAATGGTGTTTTTCCTGGAATATTTTCTGTAATTCTCAAACTGTTGGAACATAATGAATGGGAAGCGAGACACGGTGCATTTCTTGCTTTAAAATATTTATTGGCCGTACGAGACGATCTGTTAGACGAAGTATTGCCACAAGTGTTTCCTGCTATCATGCAAGGATTATCCGATCCTGTCGATGACGTAGGTGCAGCTGCCGCAAGTGCACTTATACCAGTAGCACACGCTCTTCCGCGATTATTAAAATCAACAGAATTAGAAACTATTGTAATACGTCTTTGGGAATTATTAAAAGAACAAGATGACTTGGCTGCAGCTTGTAACACTTTTATGGGTCTGTTGGCTGCGATACTTTCATTGCCAGCGGCACATGCTTGTTTAACGCCCCAGCCATTATCACAGGTAATGCAACAATATCTTTATTCTTTCGACAAAGAGATACAACTATTTAAATATTTTTTAACAATGGTTGAACGTTTATTTAGGTATTACCACGTTTATGGCCATTTCTCAGCCATTCAAGTTCAAGTGTACGTAAAGCCACGCTACAAACACTGCAAACTTTAACTGGAAACGATAGCAATTATAGCGGAAACAAGAAGGAACGATGGGGTGAAGGTGGTGGATTAGTTTTACAGGAAACATTGAGGCATGTATTTCAGTGTGTGTTAATTGAGCACATTAGCACGATACAAGATGTGGCCGAACGTGTCTGGGAAAATCTAGTCGTGCAGAGTGATCTCGAATTATTGCTACATGCGGCGTGCCCTCATGTCAGTACATGGCTATGCCTTGCCATGCAACCAGAACATGTGCCATTCAATCCAAATTTGTTGATGACAGTTGTTAGTTCTATTAAGGGCACAAAGAATAATCAAATGGTCGCCTACTGTGACGGACAATTGGATATTAATAGCGGAAACAGTAATATTAATGCAAATGCGAAATCGTTATCTGAATTGAAAATGTACATTGGTGGGATTGAAACAGTAGCGCTGAATGTACGAAAAGCAAACGTGATACAGGCTCGTTGTAGAGCGTCTCGTATGTTAGGATTATTGTCGCACTATGTTGTGCAACCTGCACCAGGTGTCATTTATCCACCAGATGTGCCTAGTCCAGCGCTTTGTTATGCTAAAGTGCTATTGGCACATCTTAATTCGCGATCGGCACTGCAACGTACTGTTGTGGGGCTTACAATGTCTAGTTGGGCGACTGTAGATCCATTGAGAATACCCACAATACCAGATATACTCAGGTATAAAGCATACAATTTGTATGAAAAATATTTCATGTATCTATATTAATGAAACAAAATTTTTTTTTTAGTGACAGATTATTGGCTTGTTTAAATGAATGCATGTATTACGATGAGATTGCAGCTTCCTTCACTCGACTGCTGCACGAAAGTCACGATTACATTGCAACCTTAAAACATTATAAATTAATGATATCATTTGAAATAGATTCATCCAGCGTGATGACTCTTGATCAGATCGCTGCACTGGCTAAGAGAAGACTTCCCGCCATTTGCACTGTTGGAACAAATGCAGGAGGAACTGAAAATATTAGTAGTTGTTCAATATCTTCTAGATTGAAACCTAAATTAATGGATAGCTTAGAAGAAAGGAGGCGAGCATTAGACATCGGAGCGACTACGATGGCGGCACAACAACAATCGTTGCATGTTATGTCAATGGCCGCGCTCGCTGGTGCTGCTACGATGTTACATATCCTTCCTCAATCTCCTCAACCACTTAATCCATTAGTAAAACCGTTAATGGAAGCTATAAAACGTGAGGAAAATGAGGAACTGCAAAAACTGGCTGCAAAACATTTGTCTCATCTAATCGAGCTTTGTATCGATAGAAAACCATCTCCAAATGCAAAGGTTTGCATATAAAGTACATAAAATTATAAATAATAAAAACAAATACGACATAAAATATTTCAAAATTGTCAAATAATTTTCCTCGCATTTCCTTCCCATATGCTACAAGATATTATCAAATATTTATTTGTTACAGATTTCTACCAATCTATGTACATTCCTATGTTCTGACCTTGAATTTACACCACGAGTATGTTGCGACACTGAAATTTATGATGGAATACTCACTTTGAATAATAGACAAAAACATGCTGAGAGAATAGCATATAATCGTGGTGCAAGTAGTGGACTCAGCAGCGGTAGAGGTCCTGGTAGACCACCAACAACTGAGATTCCCCTTGAGGAATTACTCGCTTGTGAAGAACCAGAAGCCAAAGCTGCTAGAACACGTCGTCGCGGAGCTACATTTGCATTAACAGCTATAGGTATATACTACAATATTTAAAAGGAGCATTTCTTAATCAAGATTAACTAATGTTCAATTAAATTCTCTCTGATCTAATGAAAAAAAGAAATGAGATACAAGGGAATCAATTAAATTCCAATTAATTAATTGTGTATAACTAATTTGAATGAGAACCCATGTAATAGTCTATGTAATATAT
>NW_012130077.1:4716620-4722499 GCF_000143395.1 Atta cephalotes
GTAGTGTGTGTGTGTGTGTGTGTGTGTGTGTGTGTGTGTGTGTGTGTGTGTGTGTGTGTGTGTGTGTGTGTGTGTGTGTGTGTGTGTGTGTGTGTGTGTGTGTGAAATATCTTGTTTCACAGTCTTATATTTTTCAATTTTTTTCATTTAGTTTATGAAATCTGTTGTAATAAATTTCCTATATGATTTTTTTATATTTCCAGGTGTGTGATATGTTGAAGCAGCAACAAAGCACTTTGGCAGAAATTGAGCACGGCGCCAAGTTACTTGCATTGAAACAATTGCTATTAGATTGTGGTATTGGGCAACAGCAACAGCAGCAAACTCGCAATTCCTCCGTCGCTGTGAATCTTACCGCAGAAAGCACTCATTCCCAGGAACAACAACTAGTGAGCCAGCATCGTGCTCTAATTTTCTGCCAATTGAAGGCAATGTTGGACATTGTGGAGGAAGATCTACTTCGCACGCATCTGCCGACAGTAACATATCTCCGTCTAGATGGCAGTGTGCCGGCGACGCACAGACATTCTATCGTAACACGTTTCAATGCTGATCCATCGATAGATGTTCTTCTGTTAACCACTCAAGTCGGTGGTCTTGGATTAAACTTGACGGGAGCAGATACGGTCATATTCGTGGAGCACGATTGGAACCCTATGAAAGATCTCCAAGCAATGGACCGCGCGCACCGTATAGGACAGAAGAAAGTAGTCAACGTATACCGGTTAATTACTAGATCGACAGTAGAGGAAAAGATCATGGGGCTACAAAAATTCAAACTTCTCACTGCAAATACAATAATATCGACAGAGAATGCTTCTTTGGAAACCATGGCTACTGACCAAGTAATTCAATTAACATTTAATATCAAACTTTATCGAAACTCACGTAATGTAAAATCGATATGATTTTTTTAGTTGTTGGATCTGTTCTCGTTGGATAACGGAAAGGAAAAAAGGATGGATCATCAAGAAGACACTATTTCGTCGAAACTTCCTGGCCTATCGGGTATTAGCCGTTCTGTGCTAGATATCCTACCTGAACTCTGGGAACAGCAGCAATATGACGACGAATATGATCTCGACTCATTTTTGTCTACTCTGAAGGCTGATAGCCAGTAAGCTTACCAGTACCTTGATAAATTCATTCAATATAGATTTAGAGCTCGGTAAGTTTTTCGTGTAGCTCAAAGCTAGCACTGATATCGAATGAAAAATATTATAGAAATCGGATCCAATTGTTAACTCTTGGTTGCGTAGCATATCTCAATGGCCAAAAGCGATCTTTATATAATTTACGTAATAATAAAAATTACGTAATAATAAACGCATTATTAAGACATTTAATTAAGAGTTAACAAATCTAGCTCTGTTGCAATAGAAGAAATCATTACGTCTTGCAATAGAAGAAATCATTAAGTCTTACAATAGAAAAATGACATCAGCGTACCTAAACTCAATCTATATATAGTAAGTAAGGATAAATTAAGGTATCTGCGTAAGGTAAACGTGTGTTTTGTTTAGTTGTAATAATTTATAAAAATGCCGATACAATTACAATTCCGCATTTGTACCAAATGACGTCATGGTGCATAATTATTTATAATGTATATTGTACTAGTCTTTTTTTCTATATCATGTCGAATCAGCAAACAACAATACCAGTTGCTTCATATTTGCTATTTACGTGCATTCTCCGTTAATGGGAAAATTATATTCTTCATTAGAAAACATTACACAGAACAATCTTAACGATAAATTGATAAGATTTGTAACTTTTGATTGAAAGTGTACGAAATCACATCAATTTATTATAAAAACTTTTCAATTATTCAAGATATCGGCACTAACGGAATATGGAATAGCTCTATAGATTCTGCACTGTCGCACATAAGATTTTAATTCACAATTTTGATTTATTTCCTGAAACCATATTACCCGCTGCGAATATATCATGTGGATCCAAATGCGCTTTAGTCGCTCGATAAAGAGAAACATTCGCTTCTCCAACGGCTTCGGGATAAAACGACGCACGTATTTTCCCTACTCCATGATGATGGGAGAGCGAGCCACCATTGGCGAGTATTTCCTCCCGCGCTGCATGCTCAATGGCCTCAAAAGTTTCTACAGAATTCTCCATATTTGAGCTAATTGCCAAGTAAAAATACACGCAACAACCCACGTCATAGGTCTGTGTGACGCGACATGAAATAAAATATTTACTGATACCGTGCACCTTGCAATCTCTGGCCACGCGAGACTTTACATTTCTGCATAATGATAATGCACGATTCCAAGAAACGGAAGTCTCAAATGATTCTGCAAATATGTTAAACTCGATTGCAAGGTCACGGATGTACGCTATCACGAATGTTAACATGTAACCTCGTTCACCGTTCGCTTCGCCTGCCGGTATGCCACCGTATTTATCAGCTATCTTGTAAATTTTTCGTTCCTGAGTCGCAGTATCCTCTGCTACATCACCCTCCATTAATAGCGTGGCCACGCATATCTGATCCCATCGAAAACCTTTTATTCGAGTGATGTACATATGTTTTAGTCCTTGCAGAATCAAACCGCCCCAACCAGACTCCGGGCGTAGAGTTTGCCCCATTTGGAACTGCTCGTTGTCCATTAAACGTATGCTGGCAGGTTGACACCGTTCCTTCGCAATCTATAAATATATTCATAACAGAATTATATTCTTTTATTGATCTTGTACGAGATGGATCGTATTCCTTTACTGTGTACATGAAAACAGACGTACATACAATAGTTGTCTTTCGTCGGCTTTCTTTTGTCATAATATTTGTATTGGGCAAGTGTTAACAAAGGAGCACGGTCCTTACCGGTTGGCTTAATGTAAGTGTCAACATAAAGCATACGCACCTCTTGCAATGCACAAACGCCGCTCAGAAAATGTGGGAATACAATACTGCCGTATTTCACTATTCGCGGTAAAGGTCGTATCTTTAATACAATCTCCGTGATAATTCCTAATGTTCCTTCGCTGCCGAGTATCACATGATCAAAATCCGGGCCACAAGATACGCGAGGTACCAGATTACTTCTTTCTAAAGTGATAACAGGATCCTCTGTTCTTCCAGTGACCATTCGCAATCGCACGACCAAATCTTCGATGTTACCGTATGTGTTCTTTTTCATACCGCTTGCCCTAGTCGCCACCCATCCACCTAAACTATTTGAGACAAACTATTTTCAACTTCTATACATTCAAAATTTTGTTTCTTACAAAATTTTGTTTCTTACAAAAATTTTAAATACTGATTATATTAAACACAACGAATTTCTCAACGGCATACATCATAACGCAGGATGTTGGCAGCTAATATTTTATATTTTAATCATAACAATTAAATAAATAGATGTTTCGACCTTAAATTAGGTCATCTTCAGTATTACAAAAATCCTTCAAATCCTTCCAATTTACGCATAAGAGTACATTCTCACATAACCAAAAGTTTTATATCTCACGTTATAAAATTAATTCAAAAGAACGAACGTTAAAATCAAGTTATATTTTCTAAAGAGAACTTTAAAAAATAAGTTAGTCAATTATTGTATCGTATTTTATTCCTGAGAATTTGTTTACCTTTAAACTCAGTCGAATACTTCCACCGCTCATCTTTAGTTATTCCACACATAATTTCTAGATTCTAATATGCATGGATGAATATTCTTACATTAATAATAATAATTTATAATTAAAGTAACGACAATAATACCTATGTACAATAACCTCCATGAGTCTTATCAGTACGTGGTAAACTTGTTATAACGAATCAACTAATAAAGCCTTTATATTCAACTCAAATTATGAGTCCATTTATAAACAATTTTTGTAAAAAAATTAATAGAGAGAGTAATGTAATTTAAGATCGAAATATCTTTATTTAATTGTTATGTGATTAAAATATAAAATATTAACTGCCAATATCCTACGTTGTAATGTATGCCGTTGAGAAATGATGTATTCGTTGTATTTAAAAATTTTACGACGTATCGATTTTGACTGATTATATTATTACAGGACTAAGTTATAGATAATAAAAAATTTTGAAGATATACATATATTTTTGTTGATTTAATTTAAATTTTCAAAAATATTAATATATTCCGTATTTTGAATTGAAGTTACAATCATGTCTTATATCTTGAGAAACGTTATATAATATTATTTAACTTTAATTAAATATGATAATTCGATTCTCTATTTTGTATTTTGATATCCACAGGTTATATGACACAGGATCTCTTGTATTTTGTGCTTTACACAATTGACTATTTTACTTAGCCTTGAATCATTGAAGTATATACACGTTTATATAAATAATAAAATGTTGACTATGTGCTACAGTTTTTCTGATACGATAACAAATATTATGAATGAATACAAAAGTAAAGTAAGCTTTATTGTATGTACGTGGCGATATTTTATAGCAATTTACAATGTGGAGAAAAATGAGTTTTATTTGCTTTTCATGCTATACATTTAAAATAACTTACACTCTAAGCTGAAAAAGTACTATTGAGTTTTGTAAGAAACATAATCAAAAAGTACATTTTATCATCACAAATGTTATCAATCATTATTGCATATATATAAACGTTATATAAGCACTTGCTTTTTTCCACCATGATATACCTGGTTCAAAAACATTACAAACTTTTATTTTGAAAACACGGCATTATCGAAAAAAAAGTTTTGTTCAGACAAAATTGTTCAGATAAAAATTGTTTTCAAAAAAGTTTTATTTACTAATCTTAGTTTATCCTTGAGTAGCGTCGCCAATGTCAGATCAAGATCACATCGATTTTTTTAAATAGAATATCCTACTTTTATTTCTAGAATTTAGCTGATATCGAGAGCTTTTCAAAACGCTATAAGAAAAAATTTTTTATTAAGTACTTTTTGAATATGATGCTTGAAAGTTACAGTAGCGCCGGCATTAACATTATTCAAGATATCTGATCGATGACTAAAACCTTTTGAATATTGTTCAGGATATCATTTATCAAGATCAAAGCCATTGGAGATGTAATTCTTTCCATTTTTACGTAAACATTAATTTTTAATGCAAAAATAAAAAAAATAATCTCCAATGACCTTGATCTTGATAAATGTTTTAGCCGTCAGTCCGAACACCTTGAATAATACCGGTGATACTGTAATTTTCAAGTATCATAATTCGAAAAGTACTCAATAAAAAATAACTTTATTATAGTATTTTGGGAAGCTCTCGACATCGGCTATTAAATTCCGGAATCAATAATAGAGTGTTTCATTTAAAAAAAAATCGACATGACCTTGACATGATTTGGCAAACAACCAAGTCAAATGAAGATTAATAAATGAATCTTTTTCAATCCCACAACTTTTGTCTGAACAATTTTTCTCAAATGTGTTTCCGAGATAAAAATTTGTAACGCTTTATTTTAAACATCCGGTATAGTACATACATATACAGAATGTCCCAAAATGACTGCCAAATATTTTATGTGCTAGTAGAGGGGATTAAACTGAGTAGAAAAGTTCTCTATCATTTTATAATTTTCGCAATAGTTAACAAGATATCAATTATTAATTATTAATAATCGCCGAATATTGATTTTCAATCATTTTTTACTCAAGTATTACAACTTTACAGAAAAACTACAACTTTATAGAAAAACAGCAAGAGACAAAAATTGTTTATTTTATTATAAAGTTCTGAGAAGAGTTTAAGAGTTTTTTAGTACCACATTTTCTTATGTTGGTCAAAATAGTTGACTGTGTGTGTGTGTGTGTGTGTGTGTGTGTGTGTGTGTGTGTGTGTGTGTGTGTGTGTGTGTGTGTAGTAGTAGTAAGTAAAGTAAGTA
>NW_012130077.1:4724725-4730515 GCF_000143395.1 Atta cephalotes
ATTATATATATAATAGTTATTGCATATATATGCAATAACTGTTTAATGTTCACTAATGTCATCATGCAATAGCTGCAAATTAATACTAATTGTGATTATTATTTATCGCATGTAATCTAAACAGCTTTTTTTAATTATTGTGATTTTACATCTAAATGTTTTGTACCGCCTCTCTTCAAAAATATCTATTATTATACTTCCACATCTTTATCATATTATGTATCTTAATAAATAAAATTAATTTTGTACGAAATTACAATTTTAATGCATTTTATGAATTCAAATTAAAAAAAATTCTAACAATATTTATGTTTTGAGCACGAATCGTTTCCGTGTTAGTCAAGATTAACGCAAATAAGAAATAATTTATATTCAATATTAAAGTTCGTAATTTAAGTATATAGAAAATGAAAAAAAATTCGTTAATAGAAAAATTTTGTACTGAGAGTATTTACTTTAATGCAATATATATACCTCAACATATCGCAGACAAAGACTCGACTTTATAAATACTCTAATCAGAAATTTTTTGCGTACCTGGAGAATTCGTAAGAATCAGGCTCGTGGCCACATGTGAATCCTTCAGTGCGAAGCAACCGTTCTAGATCTTGACCAATGATACCCGATTCACAGCATATCAACAAATTGTCCCTATCTATCCACAATATTCGATTCATTTGCGATGTATCTAGTGAAATTATCGTTCGACGTTCATCCGGAGGACAACACGCTGCACGACTAACACTGGTTCCACCACCGAAAGGTATGCAAACAATTCCATAATGTGCACATATATTGACAATCTTAATAACGTCCTCGTGGCACTCTGTAAACATGAATATTAAATACATATTACTCCGTAAAGAAGTTTTTTTCATGGAATGAAGAAAGAATAAAAAAACAAATTCATAAAATACATAAAATTATACAAAACAAATGCTAAATTTTCTCAGAAGCTATTAAAAATGTAATTTACAAATGAATAGTAATTTACAAATGAATAATATTTTTTACGACTTATTGTATATGATATTTTAAGATTTTCATAAAATGGAGAAAAAGAGAGAGAAAGAACCCCTTCGTCAGGAAAACAGTCCCCATTTTTTAAATTAAATCACATGTTTTTTTTTGTAAGCGAATTCTATTCATTATACATATGTAATAATATAAGATCGAAAAATAAATTCTATTTTATTTTATAAAATACTTCATATGTTTAAAGATTATGCGTTTCGCGGGTTTCCTCCGTGTCCAGATCCATTCTTGGAATGCCAACATTTCGTGTACCTTGCAATCCACTTTATCAGGGCGAGGAGCAGCCTGAAATATATCAAGCTGCTCCTGTTGGTTTTCCAAGAATGGATCTGAACATGGAGAAAACCCGCGAAACGCATAATCTTTATATAGAAAGCACCCGTGGAAGTCTCAAGAATATTATATTTCATATGTTATTCTAATATATTCTGTTATGAAATAAAGGTCTCGTTAATTGATTATTGTTTAAAAACATGTTTTTGCTTTTTATTAATGCGATATTTTGCCGCGCTTTCTACTCATTCATTTAATTAACTTCATTTAATTAACATTATTTATATTTATATTTTCATTTCTGATTTTCATCATCTCGAATGCGCGATCAATTACATATATTCATAATAATTGTAATATGTAATTAACCTTCCAGCGGGCGTGCACGTGTTTTCCGTACATGCGCCGGTTTTATGAAGAGGATACTAAGGGTATTAAGGTCAAAATATCGAAAAATTAATAGTTTACGAGATATTTTTTTATACTTTATTCTGACATTAATATGACGACATATTGATATGATGACATAAATAACTCGTAAATTAATATTTTTATAATCGTACTTTTATGAACAGAATAATAAGATGAATCAATTGGGGTAAAGAAAATACACAGTTGTTTATTTGAAAAATTATCCATTTTGCAGCCATATCTTTTTAAAGCAACTATGTATTTTCTTTTTTCTATTCATAAAAGTATTAAGGTATGATTATAGAAAAAATTATTAATTTACGAGTTATTTCACATTTTATGTCAATATATGTTAATATTTTTCGATATTTTTACCTTGATATTTTTCTTTTTTACAAAATAATAACAGACATCATTATATAATAAAATACATTTTTTTAAATTTTATTTTAAAAAAAGAAGTTGACCTTGAAATATCTGAAGTCATACTTTCTAAAAAAATATCTGATTACTAGTTACATAAAGTTTGTTTGCGCCTATAGTTTCTATTCACTCTAATGAGTGCATTGGAGTGTGTAGGAACTATGATAGAAGCATGTTGGAGCATGCGACGCGAACAAACCTATAATTTTAAGTTCAAACATTTTACTTCTTGGCACACGTATATTATTTTATTCTTGTGAATATATACTAATTTTCTAAGACTTTCTGGAATTCATTCATTTCACATCATTATCGATGTTTTAATTGTCTGATAAAGTTATTAAGAAATGAAGTTAGCGACTAATGAAACGAGAAATTTCTAACATTCAGCCTATAATTCATATGCGAGCAATCTTCTCCATTCTTTTGTCCATCCATCCATGATCAATAACTTTGAAGTAGAATCGTTTACATTATCAGATTAAGCCTAATCTTAATATGTTGACTGCATTATTTTATCAAGCATCTGAAAATGACTCAATGAAGAAGCCGAAACATGTAATGCGTTTTCTAGAACTTTTATATAATACAATTAATATATCATATTATAGATCTTTTATACGCTCAATTACTTTATTGACTCTTATATGTTCTTCATATCGTATTGTTTTTAAAAAACTAAGAGTCCTGTACTTCTGTTGTTTGAAATTTTTTAAATTATTCTTATGAATGTTTTCTCTACAACCTCTCTGAGCAATGTTATCTCATTATTAAATTTATTTTTTTTAAATTTATTCTTTGAAGATCAGTGTTGTATATATATGTACATTTTAATAGGTATGATCAAACTCCGCTTATTTATTACAGTTTTTATGACAATGATTGAAAAATATCAACTTACTAGGCCATAGAACAATATCCGGTATCCTTTGGAAAGAGCTATATTTTAAAAGATAAATTTCTCGCAATGTATGACCGTGTGCTCGAAACAGACGATCGACACCATCGATAGAATAATCGATCATCAGTTTCTTGATTACTTCCAACAATTCTGCAGAAAGAATTGGTTCTGGAATATGCTTCGGTAAATTTTGGGATGTATGCTTCATGTCCCACGTTATATCAAAAGTTGTTTCACACCATTTTGTGAAATATGGCAATTCCCGGTTTCCAATGGGATATCTAAAAAAATATAAATATAAAAATTAATAAATTATTGTTTTGTATATATAATACGAGCGAATCCACACGTAAAATTAATATCGTTTACATTTGAGAAATGACGTCTGTGTAAAATATATTCTTACAAATTTACAGAATTGGGAAGCGTTACTTTTTTTCACTACTTTTCCGTTACTTTTTGTAATAAACATGACGTTGTAATTTTTTTATAACTAAACGCTAAAGCTGATTCTACAATGAGTCAGTAGTCGATAATCTTAAGTCTTATCGGTGAATCGATGAAGTTGGTCAACAGCCAACTTGTACGACTAAAATTACGATTCTTAAGATTGACCAAATTCGATTTTCTTTCCATTAGTCGAATTAAACTGTACAATTAACAACTAGTAGATGCGAAAAATCATAGTCACCTATTTAGGTTAAGACTTAAGATTTACGGCCAACTCATTGTAGAATCAGCTTAAAGTTGTGCTAAGATTGGAAAAATCAACTTTTTTAACCTTTGCATAACTTTAGCGTTTAGTTATAAAAAATTGCATATCATTATGAAATTGTTTATTATGAAAAGTAATAGAAAAAATAAGTGCTTCCGAATTCTGCAAACGCTGTATTAAGAAACCGCTATCAATGGAAATCAGATATTTATATAGGGTATCCGATGAGACTTCTTCCAAATGCTTTTTGTAGATAAAGTGGACTAAATTAAGTCGAAAAGTCCTCTATCATTTTGCAACTTTCGCAATAATTAAAAATGGAATCACACGATTCAATTTTTTGAATGATAGCATACCTGCTCTGATGTGATACGTTATGCATACGCTAGAATTCGTTCATGCATTGAGCGTTGCATGCTGCATATACATGATTTTTATATTTATTATGAATTACTTCATAGTTTATTTCCTTGCATGCATCAATCAAAAGAAATAATTGCTAATTTCATAGTTATTTATCAAACGTTAGACTATATGTATCAAACTAAGCATGCGTGTATGCTTCTCATTCAAGAAATCGAGCATCGTGATTCCATCTTTACAAGATATTGATTACTAAAAATTGTCGAAAATTGGCGTGTATGCTTATCATTCAAGAAATCGAGCATCGTGATTCCATCTTTACAAGATATTGATTACTAAAAATGTCGAAAATTGGTCTTCAATAATTTTGGACTCAAATATTATCAACTTTATAGAAAACTGCAAGACAAAAATTTATTTTTTTCTCATGGAGCTCTAAAAATTTTTTCAGGATTTTTTATCAATTTTTTAATACTGCATTTTCTTATTTTTGCTAGAGTCTGATCGAAACTTTTGACTCGAAATTGAACCGAAACACTCGACTATATGTCAATTTTCAATCGAAACCGAAACTAAAATTAAAAAATAGAAATCCTATAAAGGTCATTTGCATAGACATGTCCATATACTTTTTTTTATAAATATCATAATTTATTGAAATAATAATTAAATTCCGGTCGAAATCGAAAACCGAAATTTCGGTTGTGTCAATTTTGGTCAAAGAATATAAGTATTTCTTTTCCATACATGTCATAATTTAATTAAATGAATTTATTAAATAAAATAATATTAAGAAAAGCTATATGATTTCAGTCAAAACTGACATAATAAGTGTTCGTTTTCAATTTCGATAAAAGTTTCGGTCGGACTCTAATTTTTACCAACTGAAGAAAAAATATGGTATTAAAAAATTCAAAAAAAATTTGAAAAAATTTTTAGAGTTCTATGAAAAAAAAATAATTTTTGTCTCTTACAGTTTTTCTGTAAAGTTTTAAAATTTGAGTAAAAAATTATTGAAGATCAATTTTCGGCAATTTTTAGTAATTAATATCTTGTTAACTATTGCGAAAATTGCAAAATAGTAGAGAATTTTTTTACTCAGTTTAGTCCGCTCTATCTGCCCATAAAATATTTGATTATTTTAGGACCTGTAAATATAATTATATATGTTATATATATCACATAATACTTATTTTCTTTGTATGACCTGCAACTATATCAATGCTAAGGAAATTCATTTTTTGTTTTTATTAATTATTAATATAAGTTATTAATATATATTAATATATATTAATATATATTATTATAATATAAGTATTTATAATTATTTTTAAAAAATCATGAAATAGTACACAAGTAACATCTTAACTATTCAGTACATAACTGTTCAAAATTATTAGCAGCAATCATTTTAAATTATGCATACATTGAAATAGTAAGATTTATTTACGCACATCATTGATAATTAATTCATCGTGATAAACAAATTTGTGAATTTTAAATTTCAAAATTATAATTCAATAAAAATTATCTGGGAACAAATGTTATATATGGATATATCTTATATATAATTAAATATAATTGTATACAAAATATGTCAATTTTTTATATAATTATACATTTTTTCCCGAGTCGGAATTAATAATTTAAATTTATAATTTTATATATA
>NW_012130077.1:4730535-4751577 GCF_000143395.1 Atta cephalotes
TATATATATATATATATATATTGTATTTTATAATGATTAAAATTTTGATTTTTTATTAATTTGTAGAATGTGTCATTAAAACATGTCAGTTTATTATTTACAAATGTAACATTCTATTAATGTAGGGTGATCAAATGCAATATATATGAAGTAGGACTTGCAATGCAATTGCTCAATATACTAAAAAAAAAAGAGAGAATGAAGAATAGAAGAAAGTAAAAGCAGACATTGTTTATCTGAGATTCTATATTATTTTATATTCCTTTTAAATTTCTTTTAAATTAATTTAGACGAGCAAAACAATTTATGTAAAGAATACGGATGGTCATTAATTAATGTAATAAACAAAATTGTGAAAAATTCTATAATTAACATATTTTTGAAATAATTATATTATTAGTATAAATAAGAATGATATTTTGTGTTTTTTTCTGTTTGAGATTTTAGGAATTTATGTAAGATCCTCTTTGAATTTTCTGGTGAAAGTCTCATTCAGAAAGAAGTATAAATAAAAGGTGTGTAACACGCTATAAGATATCGCAATATGTGTTAACGTATATATAAGTGAATAAACATAGCTAATTACTTATAGCAAACGAGATAAAAAGATTTCAACATTCAATATGTACACTTTTAACGAGCTAAAAGTTTCTCACTGCTATGAATATTATTGAAATCTTTAAGTAGTGATGAATAATTAAGTAAATTATTAAAATCGAGTAAAGAATTTTATATTAAATAAATAAAAACAAAGAGATCACAAAATAATTACTTAAAAAATTGAGAAAATTATTCCTAATTTAATCAATAAGAATCAAAGATCACACAAAATATGTAGCTTACGAATAAAACACATTTTTTATATTTGATTTTTTTCACGTTTTTTATCACGTAGCTTTTTGTGACATCCTTCAATAAATAAAAATGTATCTCTATATAATTCTTTATAATGATAATAAAAAATTCTTATATGTTATCATTTAAATGATAAAATTCGTCTAATTATAAATACTACTGCACATGCTTAAGTAAATTTGTCAAGTATGTATAACATATTGCATAGTTATTTTGTCTTGCGTAAGTAACTGGAGCGATTATGAAAATTCATTCGATTTAAATACTTGCATCAAACTGACTTGCAGAAGTAAAAACCGTATATACAGTGTGGCATGCTCAGAGTCCTGCATGTTATAAAAACCTTCTAAAATCTAATCAAAATCTAATCAATCAAAAATCTAATCTTATTTGTTCGCGTATTGTTTATAGTATCTTCGTCTTCTCTTTCTTTTCAATGCTTGAATATATATTTATCTCATTTTAAATGCAAAAATTTTGGAGGATTTTAAGCAACGCGAACAGACGTCTTAATTTCGCGATATGATAGAGCTGTAAATACGCACAAACACGCTTATGCAAGTTTATTAGAACTGTGCAGAGATAGAGTCTTCGTAAAAAATTTATCCAAATACATTACATTGCAATATTATTGGAACGTTTTCTTGCAATAGAACAAAAAGCGGACATTTTAATATTGTTGGAATTTTGCAACAATGATTCAGCAATGTTTCGCAACTACTATGCAATATATAATGTTTCAATGAAATCATTCTGCAATGTTTCTGCAATCTTTCTGTGCTGTATAGGTATAGACTTACAAATTTTAATTTTTTGTATTTTCCGTACGTATGTTAGCTTGACATTGTAAAAATGTGGACTAAAAATAAAATTATACAACTAAAAAGCAATAATAACAATGGAGTATTCATTTTACTATTTGGAACGAAAAATAAAATCACTGGCATGAGTATTTCTACTTCTAACCTTTGACAGTCATCAAAATTCTTGAAGGATAGTCCACAACCATATTACTTTTCGCGATATAAAGTGAAACAGATTATTATATAGTCAAATTATCAAACATTAGTTTTCGCGATATAAAATGAAATATGTTATTTTTCGCTAAAGGCCATTAAATGTTGGAACATATTAAGAATTTGTTGGAACTTGTTCTACAATGTGCTTTTGTTTTAGTTTCTTGCTTTTTGTTATTTTTTATCTTCTTGTCATTTTTTATCTTGTCTTTTTGCTTCTTATTTTTTTGTTTTATCGCTTGATATAAGAGTTAACGAAGTTCGAAAGAAGCAAGAAATACAATTATCGATAAAACGGTTGCAAAGAAATTAAAAGCAAAAAACAGAGCACATTATAAAATAGGTTTTAGTTTTCGTGGTGTAAAAAGAAACATACTACTTTTCGTCACAAAATTCTCAAACATATTATGATTCGTGATATAAAATGAAATGCTACTTATCGAACGTCACGAAAGTCAAAACTCAAATGTATTGATTTTCGTGACGAAAACGGAAACATAATGTTCTTCGACCTGTCGTAAGTGGAGTTTTTCGAAGGACAAATGAAATGTGCTACTTCATAGCAAGCGTCGATATGTTGAATGAACTAGCAGACAGTTGAAGATCAGAATTTCCGAATAAAAAAAATCACATCAAGAGAATTACTACCATTAATTCTATTGTAACTATTCATGTATACAATTCAGTCATGATTTTAAATGCAGGAAGTTGAAACACGTTATTTATTTCTAGATGTTTTTTTTATTTATTAGATGTGGAGAAAAATAATAAAAGATGTTTAAGTTTAAATGATTAATATTATTATTAATTATTTTAAAATTATTTAAATGATTAATATTATTATTAATTAAACGACAAAAACGATATCAATTTGAATACTCAAACATGGAATTATTTATAAACACCAAGTTGTACCACTGTTACTTAAATTCGTAATATTCTTTTTATTTATGATTTTGATTTTTCCAGACTTGAGCATTTCGTTTAAAATATTGTCATTACTTCACGTGTAATTATAAGGATATAGCCACACAAACATATATTATACTTTGCATAGCCACATAAACATATATATAAAGAAAATTATCCAATCACATTTTTATCATAAAGCTGTACGTAAAATACGATTGGATAATTTTCTTTATGCAAGATTTTGTGGATATATATCCTAATATCCGTATTCATAGTTAGGCCTTACATTTAAGATTTCCTTAAATTTATCTTCAAATGCTCTACAAATTATTTTGACTGCGTTTATTCCAAAATTCACTGCCAGTGCTGAAAATATATATACGTAACATAAATTGTAGAGTTTCGCTGACATTGAATTTTGGAACAGCTTTTATGGCTACTAAGCATCTAAAGATAAATTTAAGGAAGTCTTAAATAAGGTTCGACTATAAATACGGACATAAAACTCAGAGTCTCATCCATTCCTGTCAATTTATTAACCTCGTTGTATATTAGGTGTGGGAAAAAGTTCGTGGCGTTTTTCCTGTTAGATGACATTAAAAAAACGTCAATTAACTTGGAAAATTTATATCATCTAGATGTTATTTTCTTGTTGTTGTGATCACATCAACGCTTCTCAAGTTAATCGTATAATATAATTAATTTATTCTGCCCAGTTTTTAACGAATTTGTATTTTAAATAATTAACTGTTAACCATCCAGCTTGTGAACTTGTATGAGACGAGCTCTCTTCGATCGGCAAGAGGACATCGACAGATCGTTACAACGTGAATTTTGAATATTACCATGACCATAGAAAGATTTTTTTATAGTGCTGAAGAAAGCTAGAAGTTAGCCGCAACGTACATTTTTTTATTATTATATTTAACGTTTATATGAGTAATTTTATTAATTGATCTAATATCTTATATATTAATGATTTTAGTGTATAATTGTATATAATACTCAGCGCACAAATTACAGTGCAGATTCCCTATTAATCTTTCCTATTAATCTTTATTGTATATTTTATTTATTAATAATTTAATATTTTAATTAATACAATTATCAATTTAGTAATTATCAAATTGTCAAAATGCATGATTTTCAAGCAAAATAGTAATTAATTTATTTTGCCCATAAATTAAAAAATTAATTTTAATCCCATTACCTATCTATTCATATTTCTTAAAACTCACTAATCAAAAAATCGACGTGCCTTAAATTAAAGACCTCGCATTGCAGCGGTGAAAGGAAATAATGTTGTTTTCTTGTTGTTTATTAAACAGCAATTATATTCGATATTACACACACACACACACACACACACACACACACACACACACACATGTGTATATCGAATGTATCGCTCGACATTCTAAAATAGCAAGATCCTACGAAACTCACCTGTTACCTGTAAACTCGATCATACTTTTATCATTCACACGAAAACCAGAATCCTTGTAGCCCCAGCCGTTCCATTTTAATAACTCCTGCCTTAAACACCAACAATAATGTACGTAAGTAATCCCGAAAGCTAAATACATATAATTATATCTTACGACGTTCGTAACTCGAAATGTTCGAAATTTTTCCAACTATCAGTATTTGCAGCGCACATTTTTGTCACGTGACCGAACGCCGAAAACTGAAACGATTTTTCAAAATTTCCGCATTATTTCTTCTGCTTAGCATTATTCCATCCACTAGATTCAATTACTATAATTATTATTGAAGCGAAGCAATGAGAAAAAGGAATACTTATTATTATTTATTTACGTATATAACAATAATTAAAAAAGCGGGGAAAATCTACTTGAAAAACGGAATAAATCTTATTATTGCAATATTACAATTGCGCGTGCAATTCGCATTCACAAAGATATCATTTGAGACACGGGGAAGTCGCGACGTCGACAATGAGTCATTGCGAAATTTTATATACGTAAAGTGTACACAGCTGCAAGAGGTGTGGCCGACCGCGATTAAATGCACGCGCGTGGCCGGCGTGGGTACGATTGTCATTACTGCATGTATATGCGTATATATACGTATATATATATAGGGCGCATCTGTTCCTTGTGAATCAGTCCCGAGGACTACCGAGGAGCGAGTACGGCCGAACGTGAAACAGACCTGATTTTCGGCACAGCGCTCTCAAACTCGATCGGCTCGTTCGCGCTTGCCATTTCCGCAATTGTCTTATGCTTCCCTTGCTCCTCAGACATTTTCACCATGTAAAGTGCTTAAACTCGCTTGAGAAGTATCGCGAGGGAAATAAACTTAGAGATAACGAAGAAATAACCCTAAAACACGCGGCGACGGCTCCGCGTCTACTATTGACACGCGCACCGGCAAACCAAATTTAAATCGATAGAGCCTCCGCCTCAGCCTAACCATTCATCAACGCGCCAATCACACATATGATACGAACGGCCTATTGCGTAAGCTTCTAAGCATAGACCAACCAATCCAAAGCGTCCCACCGCGCCGGTCAACACATTCTCTAACAGCACAAAGTCGATTTTAAGTCGACTATTCTAGGCTGTGTCCAATTCATGCCCACATGCTCATGAATAGCATTCATCCTTGTTTAACTATAGTTAAACAAGGAAGAAATGATTCCACATTTATAAGTATATCGCACTAGACATCCTAAAATCGATATTGAAAGGATGTCTATACAAAGTCGACTCTAAAGGCCTGACTTAGCAAAGTCAATCCTAACAGCACAAAGTCGACTCTAAGTCGACTCTGAGTCGACTATAGCTTCTATAGTCTGAAAAATGGACGTCAGTAAGTCGACCTTAAACGATTTGGAGATATTTCTAAGTCATACAATGTCTCACTTTAAAGATGACTGTACAAAGTCGACTTACAGACATATCGACGTTTGTGCTGTTAAAAAATTTACAGTCGACATATTGATATTTGTGCTGCTTAGAGATTATTTCATAATACATAAAAGCCTTTCTGTATCAGTGGCTTAGTTTCCATCGAGGGTTTAAACCGGATCAGAATGTAAAAACCAACTACAGTCGAGTATTCCTCTGTATAGTCGAACGACAGGGGAATGCTCGACTGTTTTGGTTGGTTCTTACATTCTGATCCGGTTTGAATCATCAGTGGAAACTAAGTGTAGTTGCATTTTTTTATATCAAAAATAACTCTGGAGTTTTCTGAACATTGAAAGAAACAGCTTCAAGATAGTAATTTTGTATCTCTAAGGGTTCCTGCACACAGAACGCGTAACGTTTGCCGCGCGGCGAAAGTTATTGCTAACTAATAATTCGATGTTCTTCTTAAAATCTGTTCTACAATGTGCTTTTTGTTTCCAATTTCTTGCTTTTTGCTATTTTTTATATCTTGTCTTTTTCGGTTTTTTGTTTTATACCGCCTGAGATAAGAATTAACAAACTCGAAAGAAACAAGAAATATATAGCAAAAAATACGAAACAGTTGCAAAGGAGTTAAAAGCAAAAGATAAAAAACAAGGAATAAGAAACAAAAAACACATTGTAGAATAGGCTTAAGTCGGCCTCATCATGCAAAATTTCTAGAAATGATGTAATATTACTTCCGCCGCGCGGCAAAAGTTGAATTGAAGTTCAACTTTTGTCACGCGTTGGAAATTATATTATATATCTATTACTTCCGAGCAAGCGAGACGTGATTGATTGGCTATCGCTAACCAATTTCCGCCGCGCGACAAGCATTGCTGCATTCTTTGTGCAGAAGTCATAAGCCTATCCAAACAAAGGGTGAAGTTAAAGTTTGCTCTATTATTGATAGAGCGTGTAACGTTAACCAATGTAGAACATTAATTCCATGCAGACCCCCTATAGTCAAAAACACTTTAAAGTATTTCAATAAAAAAACAAAAGAACTTTGCAAATTGATATAACAATAACAAAGGATGCTTCAAAACATTTGTAACATTAGAACGGGAACACAGAATCTTTCATAACACATTATGCATAAAAAAATAAATCAATCCAAGTCCTTCATGCTCTTTTTTTTCCTATATACTGGAAACAATCAATCAAATTTTGGCCATAATGTACTTTCCTGCGTATAATAGCGTTGGCATATTGGAATAACCAATCAAATTTAGGCCACAATTTCACTCTTACTGTACATCCAAGAAATGATACATCTTATTTTTTTATCATTGGCTGTATTTCAGCGAACTTAACAATTGAGTAAATGCTCGCTGCTATTGATGTATTCTTTCAGATCTAAAATGCTGATTGGATGATCTAAAAGAATACACTAATAACAGCGAGTGCACTGGACTATTTCACATACAGCGTGACTTGCGTAAGCGATATAATTTGATACAATTTGATTGGTTGACGCAAGTTACGCTGCATGTAAAAGCAGCCTGAGTCGTTTGTTGAGAAAGGCACCTACAGATTTTTATAAGATGTACACTCATCTTCGCTTTTTCTCTTTTCAGCGCCAAATATATATCTACCTGATTTTAAAGTGAAAAAAAAATGTTAAAAAAGTCTAAGCAAGTCGAACACACCATAATCCAATGACCTAGTTTACATGCACTTGGTATGGCCAAGGGTACTAACTAGTAACTTTCTATCGAATGATCTTAATTTTGGCGATACGTATAAACATATGTACGATATGTGTATTTAATTAATCATTTTAATGCATATTATATCAACTTAGTACATCATTCTTTAAATACATCGCTGAAATTAAAATAATTTAATAGAAAGTTACTAGTTAATACGTGATCAAGTGCATGTAAACTAGACAAACAATTGTAGATCCGGACTTAACGTTATTGTGCAAGCGTGAAAAAGTGAAAAATCATTTTCTTTATTTCTTTTGGCTTTACCAAGCAAGTTGAAAGGTGCGCTATTTGTATTATTCTATCCTTGTTTTACATCTAATAAACAACGAAGATAAATGACAGAAGTAGCGCTAATAGCGTCTTCCCGAACGCACCAAAAGTATTTGATAAAGTATGGTAAGAGACGCTCAGATTGTTTTTATAATATTTACAATTGTATTTATTTATAATAATTCCCCTCCCCTTTTTTTTAAAGAAAAACGCTTACGCGAAAGTATTGGAAAACTTTAGGAATGGAGAATATTGATGGAGAATGACTCTCGATTATTCGATTTTTTTTTCACTGATCTCACCACAACATTAATAGTGTGCAAGTTACTGTAATGTGCAAATTACTTTTGACAATTGCTTTCTTTTAAAAACTTCAAGTCAAAATCTTTCACAATGTATCTTGATTAGAACCTTGTTGTCAAAACTCTCTATCAGTATGGACATAAACGACGTAAAAACATACGACGAGGACGTGAACGATCAACCAGTTGATTACAGCAAGAAATATATTGAGAGAAATGCTCCAACACAAAATGAACATCTGACTGACGAATCACAAGCAAGCCATGCTTCAAAAAAGGAATTTAACAAGCGTGACAACAAGGTAGATTTATTTGGCGATTATGCTGAAACTGATCTTGATCAGCCTACAGATTATAGCTTGCGATATGCTGAAGATGACACTGACGAGGAGGAGAAACAGAATACCGAGTACTTTCCTGGCAGTGAACAAGAGGATACCATCAAGACTTATTGTACAGAAGGAACACCCTATGAAACTCCTTTTAACTTCTCTACAGCTACCTCCATGTCAGATCTTCGTGTTGAAGACATAAAGGAGCACATACTTGTGAAGAAGATATCAAAAAAGACTATTCAAGTAACCAGCAAAATACCTGTGTCTTTCATCAAACAAACTGAAACACTTAGTTGCAATGAGCAAGATGATCTAATAACAAAAGAACTTGAAGAAGAGAATTCAAAGGATACTGCAGTTCTTAATCCTGGACAAGTAACTCCAGAGAAAATAGTAAGTTATTATGAGGAGGAGGAGGAGGAGGAAACGTCCCATGGCTTTTCACGTGCTAATTCGCTTAGTTCTTTAAGTAGTGCAATGACTCCTCAGAATAATATTACGGGAGTTATATCAAAAGAAGATTTAAATAATCCTCCTTGTATAAATAAGGAAGAATTGGAAAATGATGATCACAAAGTTGTGGGATTGAATAGCAATCAAATCGAATTGTCATCAGTGAGCAACAATTCTTTTGAGAACAAGAATAATCCACGTGTACTAGATAAAGAAGGTTTTATTACATATTAAACAATAAATTGATAAAATATTTTTCTATATACAATTTTAGCAAATATACATGAAATTAATACATAAAGATATTATATCATATTTCAGGGAAAATGGTGACATTTGGTGGCCAAGATTACTATGCAGAAGAAACTCCTCTAATGTTTTCACGTTGTAGTTCACTTGGGTCATTGAGTGGTTTTGAGCAATATTCCATCCATGATGATCGTAGTTCTGTGATTAGTGATTTTAGGTAAATTGAAAATGTATAATTCATTATAGTATCTAAAGTACAAAAGTTATATTTATATTAAGCATCAATATTGTAATATTATACTATGTTGTATTATACTATGATTGTATTTTATTTCCAAGATTACTACTTCTAAGCAAATATCTTAAACCTTAAATTTTAATTTTAATGCTTCAATTTTGCAAAAAATATACTATTTTTCATTTCAGTCGTAGGACCAGTGGCGTAGTCTCACCCAGTGAGCTGCCTGACTCGCCCACACAAACAGTTTTACCAAGTCCACGAAATCATAAAACCCACAACACAGAATTTATATCAAAGATACAAGAAGAAGCAGTAAGACCGTCAGTCCAATATTTATGTAGGCAATGTTATTCATCACTAGTGATAATAATAATAATAATAATAACTGTTTGTTTATCTGATATAAAGATTTAATCTAAATATTATCTGTTGCAGTATTTTCTAAACCGCATGTCACAAGGAATAGTGTTTTTGAAGATGACATTGCTACTTTTAAGGAAGAGTCAACACCAATTGAATTTTCTAGTGCGACCAGTCTGAGCTCTCTTACAATAGACGATGAAATTAAAATATCTAATGATACTAATAAAATATATTGTAAAGAAGGAATACTTGATATAAATGAAAAAGATACAGTTCATATACTTGAGAAAGATATGTTTAAAATGAAAATAAATAGTTCAGAAAGTGATGTGAAAGAGGAACAAGTAAGTGATGGTGATGAAGATGATGAAGATATGTTGGCTGCTTGTATTAATATGGGAATGCAAACTAATAGGTAATATAATATAGAAAAAGAATTTATGCAATAATTTATATAAATAAATTATTTAAAAATATATTTATACAGATATAGACAATCTCTGAATGTTCAGAAATCTGTTCAACCAGAATCGCCGAGCATCTTAATGCCATATCAGAGAAATTCTATTCCAAGATTGGAATCACATGTGACTCCTATTAAAACATCTGTTGGTACTTCAAAAAATAGAGCTGTGATGGAGATTATTACTTCAGATACTGTACATGTATATTGCACCGAGGATACGCCTGCAGACATCTCTCCAGTAGGATCTCAATCCAATCTGTCTGCGCTCTCAATACCAAGTGTACAGGAGAACATAGAAAAGAATGTGTGTGAACAAAACAAATCAGTCGAGATTGATTGTCACAGAAATGACTTGTCCGATGAAAATTCCAATCTTTCAGGCGAAGATGAGAAAATATTAGATGAATGCATTCAATCGGGCATACCTAAGGTATTAACTTTTTCAATCTTGTGTACTTATTGTTTTAGAATTTTTACAATCTTCTATGCCTTCATGCCTAACTTCTATAACTTCATGCCTTTTCACTTAATAAATTTTTAATTGTTTAATCTTCTAAATATAGAACGAAGAATCCTTTATTATTAAATTTTTTTTTTTTTTTTTTTAATTATATTTAATGAAGCATCGAATCTAGATTTCCTACTCTATAATTATCTTATTGTTATTTTTATTATTATTTTTATTCATAGGCGAGACAAATAACTCCGCTTCCAAATGGCATTCTGTTTGTTAAAAAATCTGAAACACTTTCGCACAAGTTTAACATATGTGGCACACCATCGTCTTCACCTGTTGAGACAAATCATGGAAATAAAAATTCCATGTTGAGTCCTAAATCGTCGGATAGTGCATCATTAAGACATCCAGACGAATTTTCAGATGATAGCGTGAATCATTCAGATGACGATGCAATTTTGACGGAATGTATACAATCTGCAATGCCAAAGGTTACTTTAAAACTGAAAACTTTGTATCCGGATTTAAACCGGATGTTCTATGTACAGCAATAAGTTGTTAATTATATTATTTATTGGACGATTCACATTTTAGGCAAGATTCAGTTTATCATCGACAATTAGATCGCCGTTAGCACAAACTACGGAAAATCTTACAACAACGAACATGCAGCCGTCCCCCACTTCATCAATATTTTTTCAGCCAAGATGTATGGAGCAAAAAAAAAGTATAGTGAAAAAGCTTTTGTCCTTCGAAGATAATGGACTTTCTGAAGAAGAAGAAGAAGAAGAAGATATGTTAGCACAATGTATTAGATCTGGTATGCCAAAAGTAAGTTGTATTTATGTATAAATAAAATATATACAGGCACTCTTTGACTATGCTAAAGAATGAACACATTAAAAACTATACCAATAAGGGATATTTCTGCTTTATACTTGAAATATTTTATGTTTCGATAATATTCTAATATTTGATACATGCGATATAAATTAATTTTCAGGCGCTAAATTCTATGCCATCTACAGCAATGAATCCATCCACAATCAAAAAATCTGGATCATCTTTGAAAGACGCAGACAATTTTTCCATCCCTTCAGTTTCATATTTTGCGAATAAATCTCATTCTCCCAGGAATGCCGCGTTGTATTCACCGTCATACAAATCTGCGAATATCAACACAACGGATATGCGTTTCACGAGAAACGTATCCGGTAATTTTAACTACTTCCCCGGGAAAGTAACAAGCAGTAATATAGCACAAACCTCCAGTCAGACATTAAAAAATTGTGATAACGGTACGCGCGAGAGAATAAACAATTCGCCGCATTGTGCTCGAAGATCGCCGCTTCGTCATACAGAGAGTCAAAACGGTAATTTCGTTGATAATTTGTGTATGCCCCTGCAATCTCGCGACGTGAAATGCATGCCGATTTATAATAAGATTCAAAACAACGACGATTATACATATAAAAATCACAATACAGTGAAATCTAACACGATGCCTTCGCGACACAGTTCAGTGAGTTCTCTCAATGAAGAAGGTTCGTTGATTTCTATGGAAGAATGGGCCCTACTAGAATTGTGCATTACTTCTGGTATGCCTAGAAACAAGTGTGTTAAGGGAACTAAACCTAATGAGAGTGCAATCTCCAATGGTCACGAGGACTGCGAGTCGATACCGGAGGACAATTATTCGGTGTGCAGTTACAATTCTTATGTTTGTAAGACATAACATACAGGTATCGCATTTACCAGAGTTTTTTTCTTTCTCTTTCTGGCAATTTGTACATACAATATTTAAAAAAAGACTGAATATTTTTATATCAATTAATAAATAAAGGATTATTGTATTTAATAGCGAAATCGATTAGCAGACTCATTGCATGTTAAAGCCATTATACATAAATTGATGTATAAATGTGTTTATTATAAACATGGAAATCAATTAAATTATAAAATAATACGCTTTATTATGCTATTGGATGAAGCATGTATTTTATAATCGAAATATTTTCATTTCACTTTTATTCACTGATAATCAGAGTACAATGGATTTAATATGTACCAATGTGCTAGAATGTCCGATCGAATTCGCTATATTTATAATAATTAAAAATTCCATTATGAATTGAATTGATAAACCTGAAAAATCGTCTTACAGCTCTGATTAATATTTTTTAAATTATTTAAAATATCAAGATATCTGTGTTTTGTTGTTAGAGTTTTTATATTTTAAGTTACTGATTATTTGACAATTAGACAAAATTAACTGAATCAATTGCATTTTAGATGATGAATTGCGATGAATAGGTTATTAATCATTTAATTTTGACTATAATATGTAAAGAATGATTTTGTATTCTAAATGTTATCAACAAATTAATTTATAATAAACTTTTTAACTGAATTTTTAAAACTTTTAAATAATCAATATATAAGATGGGGCATTTTAATCGCCCCAAGTAAATATCTCGAAAATTAAGAGAGATACAAGAAAAAGTTTATATGAAAGTTGTAGGTTTTCTTAGGGGAAAGAAGGTGAAAATAACGGATTTTAGATAGAGGACACTACCAAGGTCAGGTTAAGGTCAACATGAACATTTTTTAAATAGAAACCCCCATCTTTTATTAGATATTCTTATCTCAAGAGTTTTCCAAAACTATCTATAATTAAATTCATTTCATAAAATACTTTTCGAGTTATAAGGCTTACAGCACCACCGGCTTTAGCATTACCCAAGGTATTCGACTGATTTAAAATCTCTTTAATATTGTTTAGGATCATGACCTGATTAACATTAATCAAAATCAAGGCCATTGAAGATTGTACTTTTTCTTCATTTTTACATAGAAATGAATTTTTAGTGCAGAGTTCTGTGACATCTTGTTAGAGCTCAAAATTATATATATATATAATTTATGTATATATATATACAATAATATTTTCGTTAAAAATTTAAATTAAAAGAAGAATTTTAAAGCTTGAAATCTACTTTCGAATGTTACTATATTTTTTGAATTTATGTGAGTTTTGCAATTTTTATATATAGAAAACTATGAGTTGCAAAAAGGGAAATTTTTCTTCTCACTTTGTGGGTTTGTCACATGTCAAAAAAAATTTGCGAAAATTTTCGATTATCTATATCATGAAAGTTTGGAATTTTCCTTACAAAATTGTTTTTTTTTATGATTTTTGTTTTTATTTGTTGAGTTATTCGCGAGTTAAAGAGGTTGTAAGGGCATAAAACATATATAAAACATATATTAATATTAAAAAAAACTTCATGTAATAAAAATAACTGGAATTTTCAGATAGTCGAAAATTTCACAACAAATATATTCTATATATAATTTTAAACTAACAAAATACAGCAGAATTTTTTCTCTAATCCAATATTTGGAAATGTTGCTTGCAGATTATTTTCAAGCAATATATACAATATATTGCAAAATATTGAAGTTCCATTATTTTTCTATGATTTCAAATATAATTTAAGATTTCATTTTGTGTGTGTGTGCGTGCGTGTGCGTGCGTGCGTGCGTGCGTGCGTGCGTGCGTGCGTGCGTGCGTGCGTGCGTGCGTGCGTGCGTGCATGCGTATGTAAGTCCATCAATATCTGATTCATTTCGTTTTTCAACCAAAAGTTTTAATTATAAATTTTTACAACATATTAAAAGAACGTTAGTTCGATTGAGTGCGTTCTTTTCTCCCATTCCTCAAATTTCTGACACTGCTCAGTCTAGTGATACTATTAATATGTCTGATACATACTAATACTATACTATTGAATTTTGGCTACATATTTCTAACTTTGATCACCTGCGTGATATGCACGCATCGTACGCTCGCTAAGCACGGCCTTATTAAAGGTCTCATGATATTTTTATAAATTATTCAAATATAGGAAAGTACTTTTTGTTTAGATATATCCTTGCATTCATTTATATGTATATGTGAAGGAAGAACTTATATGGTAACCGAAAATTGTAATTTACAATTTTTGAGAACATTTCATACAGGTTTGTACTTTTCCAAAGGTATTTGCATTTTTTTCTTTTATTTTGGAGAAGGATTTTTTATTCTGCATTGTAAAATATTGAAGAAAACGAAATTTGAAAAATATGAAATGATGTTCCATCAGTAACTCCAACATCCCTTTAAAGACTCATACACTTTTGTGCTTGGCAGCCAATTTCCCTGAGCCACGCAATAGTTTAAATTAGATATTTTTTCTTATTTTTTCTACATCCGTCTTTAACATCTGCTATTTTGTAATACATTTTGTGTAATTCAAATTTAATTTACCCGATTATTAAAGGGAATATTCATGCTTTCATTTTGATACGATGATTTTATCGCCATTTAAAGATATTAAAAATATTTTGCGTGTGATTGCATATATATATATATGCATAAATTCCAAATGTGTAATAGTATTAATAAATTAGTATTACACGCACATACACACACAGTTGCGAAATAATATGCAATCAACCCGATTGTTTTTGGATCGATCTAATATAAATTTATGCGTCATCGCACATACGGTATTATTTGGAGTATCATGTAATAATTAATAGAGCAAAAACATTTTATATTCTCAATATTTTGAATGATTTTTTCAACTTTTCAATTTTATGTATTATAGAATTTCCAATGTATGTATTCCCAATGTAGAAACGAGCGGCGTTTCTCGTATTGATCTTGGAAATTGTGATCTTAGAAATTCTCTTTTTTCATATAAAACATTAATTTTTTTTAAAATGACTTAATTATCGCAGAATTTCTCTAACGAATGAAGATTTCTCTTCTTTTTGGTATATTTTCACATATGAATATTTATCATATTGAAATACTTTTTCTGCGGCGGAAATCGGTGGATTCTATCTATTATATTGGGGAAAAAAATAGTAATATCCGGATCATACGGGCAGTAAGTACTAACATAGTTTTTGCCAGTGATTGCGGAGAGCAGTCGGTCGAGCGTAAAGTCCGGCCGCCTTTTGACCGCTACCTTGATGCCCTTCGATGACTCGTAATGATTACCTGCACGGCATCATAGTCTATTTTCTGCACGTATAAATGTACGCAATGCACTGCCCGCACGACTATCTTTCACAGTATACCACGACGTGTCTGTTCGTGAAGTGGTTTCCGGAGGAGTGCAGATTTTTCCAGGTAAAGTTCTTTAAGGATATTTATGTAAATTTGAATCAAGCTCTGCCTTTTCCGGATTCTGTTTTTAGAAATTTTTGATCGACCAGTTTTCAATTGATTTGTTTGAATATACATCGACGATGACACACTTTTAACAGAAAAATTGCTAAAACATTATTATTAATATTTTAATATTTTTATAATATTAACCAATATAAGAAACTTGATAATAATTAAGCAGGATTAATTAATAATAATGCTAATAGTAAAAATAACTATATAGAAAAAAAAATAAAATTCTGTTTGTGCCTATTCAAAATACTATTTTTCTAATATACATTACAAATAATTAAAGGCTGAAAATATTATGTATTTAATCAGAAGACTATTAATATACTTCTCGAAAAAAAAGTTTTGATATTTTTTTCATCACTTCCGAATTTATATCTATGAAATATATATCTTTGTGTTAATGTAATATTGTGTAATATTGTGTAATATTGTTTTGTTATTTTATTTAATAATTTATACATGTAGGTCAAAAAAATCAAAGAAGAAAATAAATAAAATATATACAAAAGTAATACTAACATAGATGAAATTGTTTTATGGATGAGATAAGAAAATAGGACAGAAAAACTGGAATACGTGAAAATATTATCAAAAATCTTTTGATGAATAATATCTATTCTATAATGACTGCGTTATTAACTTTAAATGTTAAACAAGGACAAATGATGCATCCGAACGAAGTTTCCAAACACAGCCAATATTTTTTTTTAATTTAATTAGTCTTGAAGTTGTGATAATATTATTCATTTAATATTCATTTATAAATAATCTCTCTTTTCAAAAAAAAAAACAAAAGAAATAAAGTAAATAAAAGAACAATTTTTTAATTAAAACTCTTAAACAACTTTTTAATTAAATTTAAATTTGACAAAAATATCTCCTTATGGCAACATACCAATTTTTAAAAACAATACTTGTTTTTCTTAAAACTTTCTCAAATTATTCTAAACTTTCTAAATTTTGTTCCTAAAAGAAAATTTACAAGTATTAATATAGCATTTGTACAAATATATAATATCGCGAAATTTCTTTAAACTACATATTTCTTTAACAATTTTTACATTTTTACTAAAAAAAATTGATGCAAAATTATCCACAAAATTTGCAGCTTAACAAAAGTGTACAGTTTAGAGTTTAGATTAGACGAATAAAGTTGATTTTCATCATATAAAAAAAAAGAGAGAAAATGCGAACAAACTGCGTCACTAATTCACATTGATATTATTGGTCCTGAGAGACTGATATGCGTCTAAATACAGATGCACCCTCGTGCTTTCCACGTCCTCGCCTTCATGCTGACTGCAGTCGTAAGGGCCGGCTGTGACGATAAAACAAAATGGTACTCTGAGTTGCGATCCATAATCAAGAATTGCCCATCAATGACGCAAAACAGCTCCGATCAGGATGAATTATTGGATATTTTTAGAAGATGCGTGCAGCAAAGAGCCATTGACACTTTGGATACTCTCCTCGATGATGATGTTATTACGATATTCAACGGAGTCGATCTGATACGACTTCATTCAAACGATGAAAACAATACAGAATATAAGTGAGTTGATTATTATAATCTATATCTAATTATCCGTAAATTAAAGAGAGGAAGAGAGAGAGAGAGAGAGAGAAGAGAGAGAGAGAGAGAGAGAGAAGCGAGAAGAAAAGAGAACAAGTTAGGCACAGTAGGGAAGTAGATCAGAAATAGAACTCTGTCCGATAAAAACTCAAGGCTAAAGGTATGCGAATCAGGGAGATATTGTTAAAGGAATTTTATCAAAATTTGCTGTATAATAGATTAATATGCATTGAAGCGTGCTGCAGTAAGATTGTAATATTGTATCAGAATTCGTTGAATTTCGGAAGAATGCGTTATCACGTGCTCAAAGTTCAGCCTTGCATTCAACTCTTTCAATTATTTTTCATAATATTGGAAATATATCAGAAGAGAGAAAAACGTTTATTACGTATCTCTGACATGTTTTTGCTTTGTAAAACTACATATTACCGATCACTTCATCGATTTCAATGATCTTGACGCATGTTGTCTAGGTCATGACACTGAGTGACCTTCATCAGGTTTTAGCCGTCATTTATTAAAAAATTATTAACAAAAAAGTTTGAAAAATAATGCCTTTTTTCTACTATATAAAATAAATTTTCTGTTTGTAAAATATATTTTACAACTTTCCACGTAAAGCGACTCTTACCTCACTTCCTGCTTAGAAGGAGAGAGTCACTTCGCGTGGAAAGTTGTAAAAATATATTTTTAAAACAGAACGTTCTTATTTTATATAATAGAAAAAAGATGTTTTTTAAACTTTTGTTGTTAATAATTTTTTAACAAATAACGAGCGACGATTAAAATTCATTGGAGGTAATTCAGAGTCATTGAAATCGGTGAAGTCGTCGATAATATGCCGATTTATTTTTATGCTTTATTGAAATTACATAAGATACAATGAATATCAAGAAATACTATATATTATAAAATTAATTATGTATATAAGGGTTTGTAAATAACAATGTGCCGAATGAAGGAAGTAATTTTGCAGTTAATTGATAATGTCAATTGTACGATTAAAAATTAATTTCTTTCGAAGATGCAGATTGTAGTGAATTTTGTAAAAAGGAATATTAACTCATATTAATTATTAGGAATATTAATTCACGAAATTTATAATATTATTACGTTTAATTTAACATATTGTTGCAAGCCCTTTAAATAAAATTATATGTATATTTGCGATTAAAACACGCGCAGTGATTTTCGACAGAGATGATTCTGCTGATGAGTTAGAAGAGGAAGATATCAGTTGGTCGGCAATCATTTGGAATCGAATGACACGCGTTCTGCGGACTCATGCTTTTAAAATTGACGTTGATCGTATATTTAATGCAACTGCTAACAGTCCGATGTCCGCACAAAATCTGGATAATAATATCGTTCAGGGTGAGTCATAACGCGCTTCATAATGCACAAACTATGAAACTTAATGATAATTTAAAGTTAAATTTGCGTCTCACAGGTCGAAAACGCCGTTATCGTCGTAAGAATCACGTGTTCCCGCTGATGATGATGGGTCTGCTGTTGATGGGTACGATTCTAGTGCCGATGGGTTTTCAATTCCTTGCAGTGTTGGGTGGTAAAGCCCTGATACTCGCCAAAATGGCTCTTATATTATCCAGCATACAAGGTCTGAAAAAGATAGCTACTAGTGGCGTTAATTACGGATTATATCACGTCTCAGACGGTTGGCATGATAGAAGTCATCAGGTACTTCCCAATGAGGATCAAGAACATTATCCGTTATATATGCCTCCGCGTCCTTAATTCTTTGCCAAGTGAAATTTTAAGTACAAGTCATTCGAGAAAGTTCCAACGCGACGCGCATTGTCGACGCACTTTCATCGATAAAATAGAGAATAAAACAAGATAGCACAATCGAGAGTATTTCCTGAAATTGAATTATTCATGGCAGTGCTCTTGAATTAATAATTATACAATAAGAATTTTCCTTCGAAACATTTTCTTCATTATCGCACATTTCGCTGCAAGCTATTTGATCATGCAAAACATTCTACAATATTTGATCGATGCTACGCTAATTATGATATAGCGTATAATAGAAAGGCATGTTCGAGCGTTATCCGTCGACAAACTTCGAAAATAACTTTTTGTTTTTTTAGTAAAATATTTTCCTCTTCCAAATTTTTTTAGAATATTAATTTCAAACTTAATTTTTATAGATTTAATAATTTATAATAGAATAGAAATTGCAATTACATGCGCAAAGGATCGATATTTGAAAATATTTATAATTTTGTAGATTTTTAGGTCGCCGATACCCACATGTTGATTTATCTGCAGTAGAATTGTAAATCGGCAATGTATTACTGATAGATCTATAAAGACTGTATTATATTTTTGCAGTTTATTTTCATCTTCATGAGCACCGTTTAATCGTAAACATGAGAATCCATTTGCATTCTGTTTTATTCGGACATGCGAATCTCGTCGAGGATATACAGTCTGTCATAAACGTCGTTTTCATGTCTGATAAATATAAGAGAAAAAGATTATTATTTTGTAGGAATACATCCAAACGCGACCACACTGCGAGTATCAGAGCGTATGCATGTTTGGAAATAATAAAATTCTTTTTTAAATTTATATACACGGATGACACTCATTAGTATAATACAAAGATAAAAATACAAATTACGAATACAATAATATTAACAACTGATATTGTTTCAATACAAATTGTCTTATAAAGTACTATAATACTAACAATGACTACACATAAATTGCATGTTGAAAATTAGCATTTATGTTATAATCCACCGCAATTTAATGGATTACAATAGGTAACAATCGTGGCTGTCACAAACAGTTGCGATTATTTATTCACAAATGTCGTCGAGATATGTCGCATTTCGTGTTTAATTCTATGGGAAAGCATGCTTATGCAATGACCACTATTTACATCTAAATAGATACCGTCAGGCAAAGCGATTTTGACATCTATAGATTAAACATGATTCTATCGTGTATAAAAAAATCGGAATTGAGATATTGACCGATATTTGCTTCTGTATTTCTGTATTTTAGCGCATAGAGGATAAATCCGTTAATAAATGAGCGATTATCAGTCAGTATCCTTGTATCAATACTTCTTTCTGTGATTGTATAAAATAATATAAATAATTACTATAAAATTTGATTTATTTCCGAATTATATATTTTATATAAATTTTATTGGATTGAATATTTATCTATCAAGTTAGTAGCCGTTTGTGTGTATAATTATATTTAAAATTGCATTTATACATTTTTATAATCCAGATTGCTAGAAGCGGCAAATATTTGTGTGACAAATTATTTTCACAATGCGTGATTATTTACGGCTATAATATTCACGGGGTACTACTTATTTAAAGTATTAGTTTCATATTTTTCCTTAAGTCCTCATCAGTCAAATGTTCATCATACAGTCAAATTATAACGGTTTTCATCACGACTTCGTTCGCAATTCAATTATACTCCTCAAGCTCAAGCATAAAGAACATAAACATAATATGCCTTGTCTTAGTATTTTCGTTACGAAAGGGAAATCATTTATAAAGCTTATGGACGTTGTCTTGAACGACGGGCGACGACTCTTCGCCGCCATCATCGATCTCGATTATAGCTTGGAGATTAAAGCTGGACGAAATAACATCGTGTCAGGATGAAAGTTATACACGCGTGCGCACACTT
>NW_012130077.1:4753941-4756012 GCF_000143395.1 Atta cephalotes
GTGTGTGTGTGTGTGTGTGTGTGTGTGTGTGTGTGTGTGTGTGTGTGTGTGTGTGTGTGTGTGTGTGTGTGTGTGTGTGTGTGTGTGTGTGTGTGTGTGTGTGTGTGTGTGTGTGTGTGTGTGTGTGTGTGTGTGTGTGTGTGTGTATTTCTTTTTAACCAAATTTTATATTTGGTTAAATTATTATACAATTATTATACAATCATATAAAATAGGTTCAATTCTTTACAATTATTTTTTATACTTTATAACATGATGATCAGTGTAATTCTACGACATTCATCGAAACAAACACGTGTGAATGCCAATTAATTAATAAAAACGAGATAGCATTATTCTCAATATATTACATTACATTACATTAAACATTACATTACATATGTTACATTAAAACAAGATCCTTTGTGAACAAAACAAATTGAATTCTTATTCAATAAAGAACGCCAATATCAATCAAATTTTGGATGTTACAATTAATATATTTTTTTATTAAATCAATTTATTCTAGATATAATTGCAAGCCGATAACATTCGGTTTCAACACAATCATTCTGAAACGCTAATAATTTCTCCTAAATTAAATTAGAAAGAAAGAAAGAAAGTAAGAAAGTTTTATTGCGAAAAATATTACCTCAACCAGGATTCGCACTTGGAATTTCCCAACTTTCCGGAAAGAGTGTCTTAGCCACTCGGCTCGCAATTATATCTGGAATAAATTGATTTCATAAAAGAATATATAATGTATTGTAATATCCAAAATTTAATCGATCTTGACGTTCTTTATTTATTCACATATACAATCGTGCTTAAAATTCTTAAATTGATTTCTATTTTGCTTTTTCAAGTATTATTTACATGCATTTAATTGAATAGAAATTTATTTTGCACTTCGAAGCATATAATGCCTATCATGTCGCACTTTGTGCATTTGTTGATAAAGATAACTAATAACAATATTTGAATTAAATTTAAATTTATTATTGCGATCAAAGTAATCATTCAATTATATGTATTTATTGATTTAAAATTTAAAGATCTCAGCAAGAAAAACAATATGATCAATCGTATAGTAAAATTATATAAAAGCATATAAACTTGTTCGAATGTTTAATGCAAAGAAGAAGCAAAGCGTATATTAGATTGGATTTGGGTAAACTTAACTATGATATTATATTATATTACGCGAGACTGATTGCTGTATATTGAAAATCAAAGAGCAAGTTTTCTCATTACACAATAAATCCTTCATTCTTGATATAGAAACAAATGACAGGTTAACAGTCCTTACAGCATGAAATATTGCAGTAATATTATTTTGAAAAATTGTAATATTTGAAACATTGCTGCAATATAGCAATATTCCTATATCCGCAAAAATAAAATATTATTATAACATTATGCAATATTTTAATAATTATTCTAATTCTATTAATTGCCAACATATTATTGTTTAGCATCATATTCAGAAATACATACGATAAAGTTATGATCACAAAATATTCGAGAATCGAGAAGGCATATCCAAAGCTATGTTCCGATTTTCACCTGAGTGTCATCCAGGTATCATTCCATCCTCGTTATTTACACTGAAACAAGGATAACATTCGAAGAATATCCTGGGAATCCAAATATATCTCAAAAAAAGTTGAAAATTTCCAGAAGACTCTCTACAACTCGATTTACGTACTCCTTCTTATATTCCTAATTTATTTACTGAATTGCAACAATATATTACAATATATTGCAATATTTTCTACAAAATATTAAAATTACAATATTTTGCAATATTTCCAATAAAATATTGTTGCAATATTTCCAATAAAATATAATTCAATATTATATTGAACAACATTGCTGCAATTTTTATAATATTGCGCACTATTGAAATATTGCTGCAATATTGTTGTAATATTTCGTGTTGTAGAGGAAACGATAAAATGTATCTATTATTATTGACAATTTAATATCGACATGTTATTAATTAAAAACTCGATCGTCATTTTCTTCTGTAACTATTCATATTGTTTTATTCGCGTCATAGCACGCTTCATTGCTCTTCTATATATATATA
>NW_012130077.1:4761047-4763915 GCF_000143395.1 Atta cephalotes
CGGTACTTGATAAATGTCGCCAATTTATCTTTTATATACATGCCAATAAATTTTGCACTAAAATTTTTAACCTGAACAAATAATCCATTCTTCAATATTCATGGAATTTTTTCAACATTTTTTGTTGACTGTCATTTACATGGAATTTTAAACAAAAATATTTGTTAAACCAACTAATTTGAATAATTTGTCTTTGCGTAATGTAGTATACTTCTTTTTTCAGATAACAAATGAAGCAGTTGCCAATATCTTGGCTTACGAAGCGGAAGCGAAGTCTTCATTGGAGGTACCACGTGAGCATTATCGGCCAATTACAGGTAAAAGAACAATGTATATATATATATATGTATATATGTGATTACAAAATTATGTTGTAACATATATAAAAAAGCAGATAGATAATATTTTAAGTAATATTAAAACAGCTTTTTTTGTGCTAAGCAATAAAAGTATTAAAGAAAGATCAAATTTAAAGCATAGGTAGAGGAGACCGGGGCAAGTTGTTACACGGAGTAAAGTCCTAGATTTATAAGAGAAGCGTGACGTGTTGTGTTCTGAATGATCATTGCAATCACGCATTGACTTAGCAGCCAATCATGAACTGATTTTTGTTAAAAATGGCTGCTTAATGGATGATTTTAGTTTGTCTTGCAAAACGTCGTCATTTTTAATATTTTTTTTAGTACTTTTTAGGGTAAAAATTCAGATTAGGAAAGGGACCTGCCAATGACCTTGATCTTGGCATATATCAAGGACATAATCCTAAGTGACCTTCAACAGATTTTAGAGAGTCCCTTAATCTAGAATATTATCATTCATATCTCATTAACTATTGCGAAAATTACAAAATGGTAGAAGTCCTTTTTGACTCAGATTAATTCGCTCTATCTAGAAAAAGCGTTTGGCAGAAATCTCATCGGACACCTTGTATAATCTGGAGATATAGATAGTGTCTCGACGCTAAGACAGAGTGCGAGTTGTTAAAAAGTTTAAAGATCGACGAGACTGTTAAAAAATTTAAAGATCTCGTTTTATTTTACGAGATATTATTTTACAGTAATTTACAAAATACGTGTATTAAAAATAAGAGTAACATTAATACAATTTAATGTATACACTAATCAGATCAAGATGATAATGATTACAAGACCTTCGTGCTGTTCGTATATACAATTTTCCGATATAAGTTTTAATTTAGAATATATTATTTTTGAAATATTTTATATACATTTACATAAAAAACATTCGCAGGATAACATTCAATAATTAGAATTTAATTGCTAGTATTCTATTCCAGACTGTATGTTTGTTACCTCAGAAAACGGACCGTTCTCTTATATATCGCCAACCGATGACGACAATGTTTGTGGAATATATTTTTTAACTGATCCCGATCGCGTAGTAGAAATACATTTCCATAGCTTTGATGTTCCTTGCGATCATCGAGGACTTCTGGCAGTACGTAATCATTTAATGTACAATAAATGTGTTATATTACATTCATATTGTTTATTAGGAAATTATAATATTGTGTGACGTAATATTACTGTTTACATTTAACGGGATATTACGTATATTAATATGAATATTTATACATAATATATAAACTGTTTCTATCGCATAGCGAAATTTCAGATTCGCTTATGCTCGTCAACGGTAACAATAGGTGAAATCCTGAAAATTAGGGATGCACCGGATCATAAAATTACCGGATAACGGATATTGAATATCTGAACAGAATGTAACATCTGGTCGGATATCCGAGAAGGCAATTTTTTCGAATCGGATATCCGAGAAGGCAGTTTCTTCAAATCGGATATCTGATATTTTCCGAATATCTGACCGGATTCCGGGGAAATGATTCCTTAAAAAAAAATATTATACAGAGAAAAAAATTGGAATTTTGCAACAATGTATTATAGCATTATGAATAGGCATATTTATTTCTAGAACATTTATATATAATCAACAGTTTAATGATATCAAATTTCAACCGTATATATTCCCGTATATATTCCCGGATACTAATATCCGGCTATCCAATTGGATAGTAAAAAAATATCGAATAATACCGGATAGTCGGATATCCGGTGCATCCGGTGCTGAAAATCATTTTAAAAAACAACATCAATAATATCATAAACAAATTGTCATAAGGCACGTGCTAATTTTATCAGGACAGAAATCGAATTACACAAAATTACACAAAATTTCTCTTCCCCTCTCAACTCTCATTTATTCCCTCTTTTGCTATTAATGGAAAACTCCTGTAGAGTAAATTAACCCAGATAATCTTATGATAACGGTGTGTATGTCATGAGTGCTACGAATGCACAAAAGTCAATACTGCGAAAAGAGATTGCTTTACATACAACATAAAAAGCGAATTTTACTCATCGTGACTTTGCAAAATGTAATTTTCCAAAACAAATATAATCATAATTCGAATTCTTAATTATGATGAATATATCTTTGACGATTTTCTTTTTCAATAATTTTGCTATTTCTTATTGGTGTACCATACGACATCTAATAGCATGTCGCTTAAAAATGATTTTGTGTGCAATACATAAAATTTATAATTATAATACGTCTACATATATACGTAACTACATAAGATTTTTGTATGAACTAAAACTATACTTACGTATGCACTTTTTTCTACCTCGCGATATTAATAATTATAATTATAGCATAATATTCAATTTTTACGTTTTGCGATTTTAATCTATATATAAAAAGTTTATATATTTTTATAAAATATTTACATATATATATTTACACACACACACACACACACACACACACACACACACACACACATACACACACACACACACACACACACACACACACAGGTAGAGATAG
>NW_012130077.1:4768607-4773813 GCF_000143395.1 Atta cephalotes
TATATAAAATGTAATAATAAAATGGCAGATGTTGAAGGCGGACAATAAAAAATAATTAAAAAAAATTTTTTCTTAAAACCTTCTATTGCGCTGTGCAGGAAACTTTATCAGAAAGGAAATTAAAGTGATAAAGTTTTTTTATAATAATTTATTTTTAAATTATACTAAGTTTACAAGAAAAAGTTGTCCATTCTGTAAGACTTTCTTTAAAACGGTATAACTTTGTTAAAAAAAGTCGTAGAAAAATGTTTAAAATATGGATTTGTTTGAAAATTAACAAGCTTAAAGACTCATATACCTTTGTGTCATGCAGCCGATTTCCCTGTACAGTGCAACAGTTTAAAGAAAAAATTTTTTTTAACTAGTTTACGATATCCACTTTCAACGTTCGCCATTTTATATTATATTTTATATAACTCAAATTTGATCTCCATGATCATCGAGGAGAATGTTCAAGCTTTAAATTGAACTATGATTCATCTCGATACGATGATTTTTCATTGAATTATTGCTATATTATTTGAAAATATTAAAAATTTGTACTAAAATTTAATGGCTCGTTTTTTTATCGGTAAATGTATTATATAATATATAAAAGACGAACTGTTTCCATGAAAATTAAAACTCGTTTGTACATATAAAAAGTTTTATTTACTTTTTTACAGTAGCTATATTTTTCCCGATATACATTATATTTATTTTTATTTGCGATCGATTAATTTTCAGTGCGATACAAGGAGTCCGCGAGATCAAGTGCAGATCGGAGGCAGCCGCGGTTTCGATACGATAAAACTCGACGTAATTGATTCAATTTGCGGCATTGATTCCAAACCCGGTAATGAATCTTTCATACATAGAATCAGCGAGTGATGATTGAAAGTGCTGGAATAAAATAATGTTATTTTTATACATTTATATGGTCCTTTTTGTACTTTGTATATGTATAACACCATGCTTATACTATGAATACTGTGTACAAGTGAAATTTTTATCTATAATTATAAAAGCTAATTTTGATATTTTAGATATAAAGGAGCTCGTAGCGTACGATGTAACAGTGGTACGACTATTATCGAGCGGTTATTACGACAACTCAGTGACGGTGGCAATAAGTCCAATAGTAGACAACAATTTACTGGATTCCGCTTCCGGTCTTTAAACTGACTGCTTCGAACAATTTCATCATTATCCGCCACGTGCAGCATCTATTGATCTCGATGTTTATCTTCGAAGATGCGGACACAACGCCAACATCGGGTCGTGTAAAACATAGTATCTCTGATAGTTTATAGATTATTCATGTATTTGTGTTATATATGCTAAAAAATAGCATATAGAATATCACATATACAGGATGTTCGGAAATTCAACTAACAACGATCGTTGAGCGGACTAAACTGAATCGAAAAGTTCTCTATCATTTTGCAATTTTCGCAATAGTTAAGATATAATTAATTACTAAAAATTGCCAAATATTGATCTTCAATCATTTTTTTCTCAAATACTATCAATTTTACAAAAAAACTGCAAGAGACAAAAATTGTTTATTTTCTTCTCAGAACTCAAAGAATTTTTTCAAAATTTTTTACCAACTTTTTAGTACTGTATTTCCTTATTGGCAACTATTTTTTAACAACATGAGAAAATACGGTTAAAAAATTCTGAAAAAATTCTGAAAAGAAGCTCAGAGCTCTATGAGAAGAAAATAAATAATTTTTGTCTCTCGCTATTTTTCTGTAAAGTTGATAGTATTTAAATAAAAAATTATTGAAAATATTTAGCGATATTTGAAATAATATCTTGTTAACTTTTGAGAAAATTGCAAATTAGTAGAGGACTTTTCGACTCAGTTTAGTCCGCTTATCCACGAGCGTCGATTAAATTTCTCAACATCTTGTATAGTATAAGTGAAATAAGATGAGTTCTATTAAAGACTGATTATTCTAATTGATTATTCTAATTTTTCTTTTCTCGTATTCTTTGTCAATACAACTATATTGTTCTATTTCATAATATTAATTTTTATTATTACCAAGTATTACTTTTTAAATAAATTAATTTTATTATTAAATGTGCTGTCGTGTATAATTTAAACATCAAATTTTTATTAATTGATTAAGAGATGCAGATTATATATATATTCAACATTTTATTTAATTTAAATCATGAAATGTTTTTAAAAAATGAAGCATTTTACTTATTTTGACATTTATTTAACATAATTTCTAATTAATATTAATATTAAAATTAATATTAGTATAAAAGTTAATGTAATAGGTTTTAAAGTTGATTAAAATGAATTATGTTTTAAGTGAAACAAATGTAAAACAATAAATATTATGAATGTGTTTATTTAAGTTAGTAAAGTACAGTTGAAATAGTAGATTCCTTAGACATTCTCAATCGCCATTTCTTATTAAGAACGATAATATTATGTATGTACGATAATAGCTTTAGAAAAATAAATTTGTGTTAACTGCATTAATTTGATAACTGAAAATATTTGACGTATGTAAAAAATTAAACATAAAATATAAAAAAAATAATAAATTAATTTAAAAAATGAATCCAATATCAAATTAGTTTAAAATAAATTGGAAATATTAAGTTTAAAATATTTTTTATCAACAATCATGTATGTATATACAACAGAAATAAATAAATAGGATATATGATTTGATCTAAGCCATGGTGGAAGGGATTAACATGGTATACTTTGTGGTGTAAGGAATTGACATGATGTGCTCAGTTTGGGCAAACTACGCCCTTTTTATAAACCAACTATAATAAAAATTTTTTTTCTTTATAAATAAATAATTTTTATTATAAATAAATTTAAAAAATTTTTTTATTATAGTCCTAAAGTACTTTTGAAGCCATTCAATTTTCATTCTGAAAATTTTTTCTATGTCTACAGTTCCGGTGATATTCGCTTCGAAAAAGAAAAACCGATTTTTTTCTAAAGAGTGTTTCACTGTCTAAAAGTGCTTATAAAAAAATACGCTTATTTTTATTTGGAAAATAACAGAAATAAATAAATAGGATAAATAAATAGGATGATTTGATCTAAGCCTAACATACTAAAAGTTTATTAAAATCGGAGGAGGACAGTCCCAGTCAGAAATGATAATGGAATCGATGTCGATTCAATGTCGATTTCATTATCATTTCTGACTGAGATTAGATCCTTTTCTTTGTCAATTTAGTCCGTTCTATCCCTATGCGAAAGATTTATCGTTATTTTTCAATACACCCTATATAAAGAACGAAAAGGCATATTAAATATAAAAAGACATGTTCATTTTTGTTCAAATATATTTTAATAATAAAAATGAATATTCATTTGCATTTTGTAATTATTATTAAAAGTTTTTTTATTCATTCCTTACAAATAGATTTGATTTATATCTCAATAATCATCATTGTCACTATCAATCCTTAAACCGTCACTTAAATTATATTACCCGTGATGTGGGATAATATATGACTTTTAAAGGAAGTTAGAAAATTTATTTTTATACGTAAACAAAAAATTTCGATTACAAATATTTTCCTATTAATAATAGAAGCTTTAAAATAATTATTCGTGCAAGAATTAAATAGAAATAATAAAAATTAAGAAAATGGCACGTTGTTGTATTATAACTTTGCATTTGTTCGTCACAATTACCCCGATTGACCCTAATCTAAACACTGATTGGTGATTACAGACATACTAAATGTTTATTGGACTAGATCACAAATGGTGATCGAAATAGCTAATAGCCGAGAGAAGCCTGGCCATGACTGGGATTTAGCTGTTACTTTATTTTGAAGCGCCCCTATGTCCATAAAATGTAGACATTGAACTATGTAGCTAATGTCTATGATCAGGTCGGTAATGTCTACGATTTTTTGGTTCTATTCTTCGCTATGTCTACAAATGTCAGTCCGTTAGGTAGACAAAATTATGAGGGGCTCCGCACAATAAAAGGAATAAGGAACAGAGAACAGAGAATAAGAATTTCAATCTATCAAAAATCATGTATTGTGAAATACATATATTTCGGATAGGGTAAAATTCTTAGAGGTTCCGCGCAATAAAAGAAATAGGGAACAGAAAACAAGAATTTCAATCTAAAGAAACTGAATATTCTACAATGCATAATTTCTGATAGGTTGAAATTCTTATTCTCTGTTCCCTGTTCCCTGTTTTTTTTATTATGCAGATCCCCTAAGTTATCTTGTAACAAGACTTATTACAAACGTCGATTGATTGTTCGTCTTTGTCTATTTAACGGACCGAAATTTGTGGATATAGCGAAGAACACAACCAAAAAATCGTGGACATTACCGATCGGACATTCATTGACATTGGCTACTTAGTTCAATGTCCACATGTTGTAGACATAGAGCGTTTCAAAATAAAGTAATAGCTAAATCCCGGGCATAGCCGCTCAGATTTCTGTCTGCTAATAGGAAAGCTGCCGGCATTTCCATTTCGGCTTAGATCAAAGGAAAAATGCACTTTGATATATAGAGCTTTATATCCAACTGGACACACTATAGATCTGTTCACGTCGCTTGAAATCTCCAAAAATTTTTGCACTTAAAATGAGATAAATATATTCATGTCAAAGAGAAGAAGAGAAGGTGAAGATGCTTGGTGTAAAAAGTGCAAGCAACGCGAACAGACCTTATCCCTTCCATCATGGATAGGATGCGAACATGGCGAAACACAGCTGAACTCGACAGAATATGGCGATATATAGCACAAGTTGTTTTTGATTTGATTATTTACAAGTAATTCAAGTTCAAAGCAAAGTTTTAGCTTATCGTGCTAAATAACTGAAGAACGTGACATCGTAGAAACATGAATTACAATCACTCGAATGCACGTCGAGGTAAGCATAACCTACGAATGACAGATGTAAATTTATTCTATTTATCTTCTGCATATTTACATTTGTCGATATTTATAATATCGACAAATCCATGATAGTCATAATATTTATTCCTATGTTGCTTATAAAAATAATGTGTAGAATAGATTGATTTCATGAATCATTCTTAGGAGTAATATTAGTCATGATAGCTATTTCTAGATATTGCACGATATGTTACAGTAGCAGAAGTGTGCTGTTTTTTACATTTGAAAAGAAATAAGCATATCTATAATTAAAAATTAGAGAGAGAGAGAGAGAGAGAGAGAGAGAGAGAAGGAAAG
>NW_012130077.1:4775280-4786286 GCF_000143395.1 Atta cephalotes
AGTAGAGAGAGAGAGAAGAGAGAGAGAGAGAGAGAGAAAGAGAGAGAGCGCGCAAGAGCGAGTATATGAATAAGATTATTAATTTTAATAATATTGTTCAGTCTAATATAATAATAAGAACATCAATTTTATTATATCACATAGTATACAATTAAGCAAATTTTATTATTTTTATTTTATATAAAGATAAGTTGTTTATTGGCAGGAAAACCGAAGAGATTGTTGGATCCATCAGCTGGTCTATCTGCACCAGCTCCTTCAATGGCACAGAATCCATATATATATAATGAACAGGTAAATTTTATAAAAATATTAATAAATTTTATAAAATTAATATATTTTTATTATAAATTAGATTATGATTGTTATTTATAGCATTTATAAAATAGACTAACTTTGAACAGAATTGCTTCTCTGCTAGTCCAAGTTTACACATAGTAATAAAATTTGTTGCTTATATTTTTTATATCTTATAGATTGATATTATATCATATTTTTGAGTAATCTATTGTTTTAGGTATCCATGAATAATGGTACGATGCCAGAATATAGCTTTGGTGTTCCTGGACAAGGACCACCTCCATATGGATTCAATCCACAAATGTCAAATTATCCATCCAGCGATAATCAAGGAGGAGAGTTTGCAACCCCGCAATTTGCAACACAATTTTTAGCACAACCAGTTGTTGCAGACATGGCAGTACAATATGGAAATGCATTAGTTGGTACTGGAAAACAGCATCTTGAAAAGTATGTGCCAGTTTCAGCAATGAAATATTACTTTGCTGTAAACACCGATTATGTTTTTGCAAAATTAATGCTGCTGTTCTTCCCATTTACTCACAAGGTAAGTTTCACAGAGGACATTAAATGAAGACAGACAGATTGATGAATATATATTGTACTAGATTAAATAACTTCATTACAGATATTTTTGTTGTGTGTAGAAATAAATGTTTATAAAAATCAAAAGAGTATTTCTCGATCACTGATCTATTGTAACTATGAGAATAATTCCTTAATCAATAATTCCTTTTTATAGGACTGGTCTGTAAAATACGAACAAGATGTACCATTGCAACCACGATATGAAACTAACGCGCCAGATATGTACATTCCTACAATGGCGTTTTTCACATACGTTGCTATGGCGGGATTAGTTTTAGGCATGCAGGAACGTTTTACTCACGAACAATTAGGTATTCTAGCTAGCTCCGCTCTTGCTTGGGGTTTAATCGAATTACTTGTTCATACTGTGAGTTTGTATGTGATGAATCTCCAAACGAGTCTAGCAACGCTAGACCTATTGGCATATTGCGGTTATAAATATGTCGGTATTAATGCGGCACTATTGATATCGTTGCTATTTCGGAAATTTGGTTATTATATAATGCTCTTGTACTTCAGTGCTTCTCTAGCTGTCTTTCTGATGCGATCCTTAAAATTACGAGTCATTCCACAAGGTCATAGTTCATACACAGCTTCCGGTAATAAAAGGCGGCTTTACTTCATATTGTCTTTGGCTGGTATACAACCTGTTTTAATGTGGTGGTTGTCATATCATCTAATTTAAATAAATAGTAAATGTAAAACGTTTATAAAAACAAGGAGAAGGAAATGTGAATATTTATTATTTGGCTACTAATATCTGTACATTTTTTTGTAATAAAATCCAATCATAATTCGTCTATTATATTTGATGGATCTTTACTACCCGACTTTTTTTTCTTCTGTGATAGATAAGATGTTAACAGATTTTGGTTCCTTCGAAATAAATTTTTCCAACAAATATCGAGTGACTTCGAAAATTAGTAAAACGTATTTTGTTATAATTCCGGTCATTTTGTGTGTTTTGACTATGAGTGCATTGTGCATTCGAAGAGACACTGGCTGTTTCCAAAATTCATTGTCAGTTTGGAAAATGTAATATACGTAACGTAAACTGTAGATTTATAGCGCTGGCAATAAATTTTGGTACACAGCCATTATAATTTGTGTCATTCTTCATTAGATGCTTTCCATTTGACACAAGTATCGTTTTATCTTTGTCTCTCTGAATGTCAAGAAGGATAGAATAACACTTGTGTCGTCAAATGGAAAGCACCTATTTGTTTATTAGATGTAAAACAAAGATAGATGATAGCATTGACGAGATACTATTAAACCAATATCCTTACAGTTCGCGTCCTTGAAAATATTGAAGTAATTAAGAGTTAAAAACTGATAATATTGTATTAATTTTATAATTTATTAGTTTAATAAATGTATTTATCCATTTAGAACTCAATAATACTCGATTTTTCTTTAAAATTGTGATTTCAGTGTTATCGTCAAAGTTTGATCAACAGAGATGATAACTGCAGAGAAAAAATTATAATTTTTCTGGAATATATAGGATATTACAGCTTCACAAGTATGTAAGTATACATTTATTTATTTATGGAACATTTATATAATAAAAAATCATGAATTTAATAATGCATAAACCATAAATATTTATATATATAATTATAACAAACATGATTTTTTAAAAATAAAAATTCATAAAATTAACAAAAAGAAAAGTATGCAACCACAAGTTTTTGTGATATTTAATATGTAAATGTCAAATGATTTAAACGTTTCGGCCACAATCTGGCCATCTTCAGTAAATTTATAAATATCAATAAAAACGCAGAAAAATTTACATAAATTTAACATTAAAATTCAATCATAAATATAATTATCAATTAACGCTTTCTTTCCTCTTGTACAAGTACATAATTTGCAAAATGCAAATTATGTAGAACGAGAATTGCCAGATTCTGTTTTACAGAATGATGAATCTTAAGCAATTTCTTCACGCAAAACTCGTCGTGACATTGTATTATTATTTTCAGAGTTGGGAAGTAACGCGTTACTTGTAACGCCGTTACCATTTTCATTATTTTTTTCTATCTGTAATGATAACGGTAATGTTATTACATTTATAGTAACGGTAACGAATTTAGCCATTACTTTTATCGTTACTTCAGTTCCTTATTATTTTGTTATTTTATAATTTATTCTTAATTTCTTAAAAAGTATTTTATACTTAATATCTTATACTATGTTCTAACAGACACTGCCAATATTGAAAATATATAATTCATATTACATATATATATATTGTAAATTTTTGGTACGGACAATAAATATTGAAGTACACATAATAATAATTCTAGTGGAAATAAATTGTTGAAATTCGCTGAAAATCGCTGAAATCTCTATCAATTGACTCATTTCATTATGAATTATACTGGAAATGAGTCTATTGATAAAGATTTCATCGATTTATATTCACCAGGGAACATTAACGTTTAAAAACAATATATACTCTATTATCTGCTTAAGCTAAATTCTTATAAAAATGAGTACATTAAAATAATGATATTATTTAAATAAAATAAAGAATTAGTAAAACTATAGATAAGTTTAATATAGAGAAAAGCTTGCTTTATATACAAACTAGTTAAGAGAGTTTCAAATTTGAATATTTATTTCACATTTAGTATTAACTTAATTATCAGCTAACGTAATTTTAAAATTTAATAACTTACTTTAGCATTATAACAAGAAGTGACGAAAAAATAACGAATCGTTATTTTTCAAGTTACGGTAACGGTAACGCGTTACTTTTTAAAGTTAGTAATGAGTTACTCTTTTCAAAAAAGTAACGATAAAGTAATGCGCATAATCCTGATTATTTTAAAAATATTTATGTTAATAATAATGAATTTATATCAATTATCGATAATGTCAGAGTTCTTCAATTACCTCCGAATCCTCCAGACTTTTTTTATACCGCCGAAAATTTACCAAGGTTGATCTTTAATAGTATCTCTTTAATAGTATCGGTGATGATAGACAGCGCTGATAGCGCGCTCCCCGTACGCAGCATTAGTCAAAAATCATTATCTCATATCGAATTTACGAGATGTCGCAGTACGTTTTTTAATGATTAGTCATTCTGGCAATTGTCATTCCGGTTATCGCACATGGGCAAGGTGTGGCGCTACGATCGAGATTTCTGTCAACTCTTATCTCGCGTCTCGTCAAGTTGTCACTCATGTCAAGTGGTGTGGTGTCGAGCCGCACCGCGCCGCGCGCTCTTCACGGTCATTGATAGTCGTCCGCGAGCCGCGAGACTGCGCGAGACTTGGGCGGTGAAACGTAGACGTTGTGTGGTGTGTGTCTTGTGGGCCGCCACCGCCAGCAGCCGTCAGGGCCAAAAATGGCGGAGCGGACGAAGGTGACAGCCCCGGCTACCCGGCCTGTTCCTATGAAGTTGTTTGCCACCTGGGAAGTAGATCGTACTCCTCCGAATTGCATACCCAGGTAACAACACAACATATTTTCTTATGATTACTCCGACATTGTTTGACTCGCAGTGTGATTCATTCAGCGTTCTTCGACGTGATGGTGGACGCCAAGTAACGTTTCTCCGATGAGAAACGTTTGCACGCCCTTTTTGTGACCCACCCCCTGCTTTGATCAATTGGGATGCCCGTATTTACAAGTTGATGACCTATGAGTGAATGGACAGGTTGCATTATTCTTCGTAGTTGAGTCACAGTCGTATGGCATGCGTCGCATTCATTATTATGACTCCGAAATTACTGCTACTGTCAACAGAAATCTGACAGATGCTCGTGCTCATCACGTTCACGATGAATGACAAAACTCTCACTTTTTGCATTCGTCGATATTTTCAGTTTTAAATATTTTTCATATTTTTCACCATTTTACTTTTAACAGGAATGACAGTAGATCAATATTTATTGTTAATTTTTCTATGTCGAATGACACTTACGATACTTATGATCGGAGAAACATCAATACGAAAAGTTAATATGAGGCAAATTATTTCCTGTTTTTATGAATATTGTTAATATTAAGAAGTACTAACAAGTTAACAATATATTAATCGAGAAATAATTTATATAATATATGAAATGTACATATATATGTATATATGCATACATAAAATATAAAATTTTAATTATGATCAAATATTTTATCAAATTTCTTTACAAGATTTGTCGAATTAAACTAGAGAGAGTAAAAGTTAGTTTAAACTTTGTTAATATTTTTTTAAATATATATTAGGTAAATCAATTTTTTATCAGCTGATACAAGTTTATAAAACCAGAAAAAATTTTTTTAAATCAATATAAATAAGAACGAATATTAAAACAAATAAAACTTTCAAATTAAATTTAAATTTTTAAAAAGATATATATAATCATATATCTCAAAAATCAGAAAATAAATAAAAACAATCATGATTATGAGATAAAATTCTCTAATTGCATTAAATAAATACATTTTAATAGATTAATAAGAAATAATTAATCAAAATATATTGTAGAAATTTTTTGTTTTAAATTTATTGTTATTATCTCGATTCATGATTTTGTCGATCTACTTCAATAAGATAATTATAATGTTTCAGTTAAATAAATATTCAAAAAAGAAATCGTGTACTTTATATAAGTCATACTAAGAAATAAATTATTTTGTAATGTTCAAAAAATACTTATATAACAAACATAATTTTTCTATTGTGCAGTATATAATTTATAGTTATATAATTTAATTACTATACCACTATTTAAAATATATATAGCCTATATCGTCGACGATAAGATCGTCGAGTTGAATGTCGAGTTTGAATGAAAACGCCTGTAGGGGCGTTTTTAAGCCAGAGAGACATATTATAAATTCTTATCTACTTTTCAATATCCATAACTTAAATTTTAAATGTAAATTTTGAAACCGCACACGGTGCCTCACGAAATCGTAGATGTTCTTTTTACTATAAATATCTTAATCGATTTGGGAAATCGACTATAAAGTTGATTAGATATATCGTGCTGCGCATATATCTTTACGTATGCAACTAGCGAACCACATTCGTATACTATGATGAAATATAATTATTGTATTTTTGACTCTCAGTTATTGCCAAATCACGATGGCAGGCACGTGTTTGGCAAAAGTCAGCGATTAATTCGAATGCACAACAGTCACATGAAATGACTGAAATTAACGAATCGCTTCAAGTTAAAATGTTTTCCAATAAGAGACACACATAACATGGTATGACACATCATCATCATTATATCCTTGTTCGCCAATATTATACAAGGATGAGATGATCACTATGTTGTACTGAGTCGCTTATTGGAAGGCACCCAATGCTATCGATTTCCAACAAATTCTTTAAAAAGATTTTTCGCTTTGGAAATATGCGAAAATAAAATTCCGCAAATCTAATCGGCACAGCAGTAAGATATTTAAGATCATATATAATAATATTCATATATAATAACATATATTCGATATAATATTTATGCAAGTTTCTAACGCTTGATCTACATTTAATGTTAAATTTAATGATTGTTGATTATATTTTCAATTGCAGGTATCGATAGAGATATCTCATACTTATCGTTACAATTTCATTATTTTTGATCGATTATCCGCAAGTATTTTTGTCGAGAATATTTTTTGAATTATTATTTAGAATAATCGACACTATTATTATTTACATATTATATGATGACAATATCATAATGATATTGGTGTATATATTTTCTGCTGTATTTTAATACACAAATATTAGTTGATTTAGAAATAGTATTCGTATGATTTGAATAATTAGAAATAATTTCCAATAGAACGTATACTATGTAAATGATTTAAGTTCTTTAAATATTGCTGACACAAGAGATTAAATTTACGTATTTTCCACGAATCGTTCACGTAATCGTATTATCGCAAATGGAATGGTTGTGTCGTGCACAGTAAAATAAATGCGCGCTCGAATGATAACATGCCACCTGTAGTTTCTGTTCTCTACGGCTATATTTAGTATTCGCGCCCCTCAACGCCCCCAGAAACCCTCTTCATAAATAACGATAATCATCCTTCTGCCCACCGTCACTGTGTAATAAGGGTTTCGTCGACGATGTTTCCACTTGGTATAGGCTCTATCACGCGTATCGAGATGTAAATTATGTACGAAGGGGGCTCGAACGGAGTAAGGACCTATACTTTATATTGCAGGTCCTAAAAGAAAATTTATTCCATAAAAAGGATTATATTTTGTCTGATTCCAGCAGTTATATCTATATTTTATTTTTCATTGTACATATCTACGTCGGAATTCAAATATTTGTCCCACGTACTTGTCAAATAATTTTTCTATTTTGCTGAAGAATATTGTTATTAGTATATATGTATTTATTTTCTGCCAAAATTCTCCACAAATTCTCTTCGAAATTAGCTCGGGAGATATTTCTTCTAGCAAAATCTTCTAAACTAAAAAATCCTTTTAATTGATTTTATAGATTTTTTTTAGTTTATAGTGATAAACGTGCTCGAAAATAAGCATGCTCGTTAGAATTTTGTGAAATAATTCCATTTTTATAACTTTTTTATAACTTATTTTATTTTATCTATAAAAGCCATAAAATTGACAATGTTGTATGTTTTTCATATGTAAAAATCTTTTTAATCCGAATGTTACGTACTTGATAGTATTAATTCGCCTACTTTAAACCGACATAGTGCTAAATATAAACAGGGTAGATGATAACTCGTGATAAAATTAATCTTTTTGGTTATTCACGAATAGAATATTGTATACACATTTTGCACAATATATGATAAATATATACGATCCCTCAATCGATTCTTATCTTTCGAAATCCTTATACCTTGTAGATATCTCGATTATCATGCCAATCGTTTCCTCCAAAAGAAATTATATTGATGCACATTATCCATTTAAATCTCCATAGTTTTTCAAAATGTGTATCCTCGATCAATAATCGAGATATTGGTCATTACATTGTCTTTGTGAACTCTAGTTATTATATTCATATTATTGAATATATTTTCAATGAGATTTCTTCTAGGCAATCTTTCGATCAAACCTTAAAATATCCTTACGTCTTAAATCTTTAAATATCTCACTTTAATTTCGCTTTATTTTTAGGTTGTGTTCCTTGACTTTAACTCGATTAATAATACTCCGACCGCTCGGCTCAGACTTAGCGTCCATCAGCATCGCGGTCAAGATGCAGAGCTCCAAAAGAACCTTGCGTTCCAATGAGATGGCTATACCGACTGGCGGCATACTCGATACGGAACTGGAATTGCAATTTGCACTTCAGTATCCACATTTTCTCAAAAGAGACGGCAACAAACTTCTGATATTATTGCAGAGGCGAAAACGATATAAAAATCGTACGATGCTTGGATACAAGACTCTCGCAGAGGGAATTGTTAACATGGCGCAAGTAAGCCTGGAATTTTACTTTGTTGTTTGTATTAAAAATAAAATTATTTATTTTTCGCTCAAAGCTGTGGTATAATTACAATAATAATAGATATTGTTATATCATAATAATGAAATAACTCTAGCAAGATTATAATATTACAAAATATTTTTTTTCCGAAAAAGATGGAGATGCATTGTCTCTCATGTTGCCTCATACATTAAATTTCTTCGCAATGATAATCACTTTTTACAGGTGCTACAGAAACAAATGGACGTCGAGTTAGAACTCATATCAGATAAAGCGGAAAAATACGGTGGTCACTCAGTCCCATTAGCACGTGTGAACGTTGTCGCTCTGAGTTCTCAGCCGGTTGATCATGATAAAAGACTGACAAATGATCCCAACGAGAGACTCTGTCCGGAATTTAGTGACGAGGAGGAGGAGTTTAGCTCGGAGGGTGAGGCAGAGGGTAGCGATAGCGAGCCTACATTGGAGGTACACAGGCGGAAGAGTCGCGGGAAGATTCCAGCGAATGCCAGGGTGTGCGCAATATTTTCATGCAGCTTAAGATTTTCCTATTCTCATTGTTTTCTATTGAATTCTAATCTTTATTGTGTTTTACAGCAAAGAAATTTAAAGCAAAAGTTTATAGCTCTTCTAAAGCGATTTAGAGTATCTGAGGAGTTGGAGCACGATCAAGAGGAGATTGGACAAAAACTTTCAGGTATATATAAAAAATACTGTATATATAATATAAAATATATAAAATAAAATATATATATAAAATATATATATAAAATATAAAAAATGAACGAAAAAGAAAAAATAGATGATTAAAACTAATGGATTAATATTAATAACAGTTAATATTAATAACAATTTTTCTTAAAATTCTTTACATGTTAAATGCAATTTGGAAAATTAAATAAATGTTAATTGTAATAAAATAATTTCTAAAGCAAAAAAACGGGTAAAATAATTCCGAATGATAAATTCTACTCATGTGAGAAATAAAAAACACATAGTCTCAACTTCTAAGACTTAAGAAAATATGACTTTTCAAGCCGAAGCAACTCCTATCCGATTTTCCCCCCTCGCTCCTCTGTTTAGAAGTGACTTCCATGCGAAGCAACTCTTATTTCACTTCTCTCCCTGTTTAAGAATGACTTCCATACGAAGCGACTCCCATCTCATCTCCCCCCTGCAAGGAATGCATAACTTTCATACGAAGCGACTCCCATCTCACCTCCCCCTGCCAGACGCATGATGCACTTTCCATGCAAAGCAAGATTTAGCTGAACAAAAAGTAAAATAAAATTTTTTTTTTCATTTCTCGAAATTGAAACTATAGGTTTTTTATTTCTTACACAAAAAACAACTTATATGTAAAATTTCAAGTTAATCGGGAGCGGAGATTCGAAACTATATCTCAAAAAACTTATTTAAATGTTTCCACAATTTTTTGTTAAAGGCGGTGATATGGAGATAGAAGAATTGTTCAACGAATTAGAAGATTTATCAGATAGTGGGCCAGAATTGGATACCATGTCTGTTAGTAGTACACCGAAGCCCTCGCTAAGACCTTTTTTCAGCTCTAGTCGATCTCTTCTCGCGCCACCTCATTCCGGTAAGTTATTGCATAATCTAATTCGCGTATTCTGATAAAATGTGTGACATATGTGTAATACGCAAGATATTTTATCGATATTTGAAACTAGCTCATTGTACTGATGTTGCGATGTAATATTTAAGTAATAGACATATTACTTAAGGCTGGCGTTTAAACAAATGTTGGTACCATTATCATATCATATATAACGCTTTACGGTAAGGAAGATACATTACATATCAAACTCATCGTATTCTGGCTTTCGCTCCAGGCTATTATTACACTCGTTAAATAGTCACTTTTCGCAGTTAAACGTATGAGAATTTCCACACATATGTTTTTTATTTAAATTTATGCCTTCGATCATCCTCTCTCTCATGCATATTTTTGAACAATAAACATTACCAACTTGCGCATTTGCGTATCAAACAGAATGAAAAAAAAAGAAAAGAAATAAATTTCTTATCGCACAGTGTCATTTGATAAAATAATAAAAAATTTTTTTTGTATAAATAGATTTTTAAAGAATTATAGTTTTTTTTTTATAATATATCTTATAATTAGATAAGAGCTATAACAATTATGTTTGTTTTTGATGTTAAAAAAGAAAATATAATAACATAAGAAACTTGTTTTTTATATTGCGTACTTGTAATGACGAATAATGAATGAGACTGAATTTTTTAAAAAGTACATTAATACTTTCGTATTAATCTTCGCACGTAAAACATTCTAAAGATAATGATAATCTCTCTCTATAGAAATTATAATCACTATATAAAAATTATTCTGTTTTATATTATACATTATATTAATATATTATGCTTGAAAAGAGAGATTTTAATAATTCCATAAAAATGAATAATTTGTAACTGCCAAAGGTGTATTTATTATTCACGATTTGATTATGCTGTTGATGTTTTGGTGAAGTAGCATGACTGTTGCAATTCGAATACCTTTTACAGGTTCGTCCAAAGTTTTCAACGTTTTAAAACAGATTATCCAATATAAAACTTTTGAATTAAAAACATGTAATAATGTGTTGACATTTGACATATACATACGTTATATTTTCTCTCTCTCTCTCT
>NW_012130077.1:4786787-4792383 GCF_000143395.1 Atta cephalotes
ACATATATATATATATATATATATATATATATATATATATACTAATTATAAATCTTTATGTTCAGTTGCAACAGTTCCGCAAAGCCACCGGCACCCATAAAGGTTATTATTGCTGGCGGAGATAGTTTCATAAATGCAGTTCTCCGTCATTATGTCGATTTGTTGAGCTTCAGACCACCAGACTGGCAAAACTACATGAAATTCTTAGTGGTTCCACTCGGTTCAAACACATTAACGCGATATCTTAGTTCTATTGATACCAAGTATTCGAAGCTTTTTGGAGATGAGTGGAAGGAGCTTTTAGAAAGAGAAGGTGGAGGATCGAGCGAATGTGCGGCACGAGCATCGGAATATCTGGCCACAGCAAATACAATTCTACTACTACCCATAGCAGAAGCTATGGTTACATATAGGTAAGCAATGTAAATTTTTTTTAAACGATTTTATGAACAGGCATATTAGAAAAAGATTGATTATATTTGTAGGGAAACAGACGACAGTAGCCAAATCTTTATTCCCTTTATAAATGACGTTCGTGTGGGTTGCCCAGAGAGTAGTTCTTCCACTTCTGTCGACTTGGAAGAAAGCAATGTTAGTATGTCCGGTTCTCCGCCTTCCTTACCTCCTCCAAGTTTGCCTGTTCCAACTCCCGGAAAGTTGACACCACCTAGTAGTCCTAACGTCGGCCAACCTGCGAGGGAAGGATGGGAACCAGTGGAGCTACAACTGGATTATTGGAGTAAACAGACTCAAGGTGAAAAAGGAAAAAGTACGTTACGTCAAGCTTTCAGAGCGTTGCATGTGCAAAGACTTCCCTCATTAGGCGAAATTCCAGGACATCACTTGTCTATGAATTTCACGACAAAAGAGAAAAAACAAAAAAGTAAGAACAAAATTAAACTACTTTCAGAAAAAATGCGATTAATTTTAATTAAAAATTAAAATATATAATAATGTAATAAATATAGTGTAATATAATGTGTAATATAATGTAATAAAATAAGATCAACTCTAAAGGAAAATTGTCTTCTTTCAGTAATGAGATTAGGTAAAAAAAAGGAAAAAGAGAAAGAAAATGAACCAAAAAGTCAATCGGTGGATGGAGTGACACGTCTCATATGTTCTGCGAAAACTCACAACATTCCATTAAGAGGTAAAATTTTTTTATTATTATTATAAATTTTTAGAATTTTATTACAGATTATACAAATAATTTTAAGTATACATTAATGCAATATACAAGGTAAGGATCCCGGATTGAAATATCTCGAAAACTAAACATTTCCGAAAAAAATGTTTCCTACAAAAGTTATAGAGTTTTAAATGATCTATTCACTGATCTTTCAAAAATATTTAGTTTTCAAAATATTTCATCAGTCCGGATGAAATTTTTTATTCACCTTGTATAATATAAAATGAAATAGAAGATTTGAATGTCGCAAAAACTTACCTTAGTTTTATTATTATTATTATTGCTTTGATTAATCAATAATTTAAAATTTACATTAATAATTGCATTGATCAAAATAGCGATATTATTCTTATTACAGTGAGTATTGATGGTACCGAATGGTATGGTGTAAAATTCTTCCAACTATCGGCGCAATGGCAAACGCACATCAAGACGTTTCCAATAGCATTATTGGAATATAATCCGCAACAACAAACTTCGACTGCTACGTAAATTTCTGTTATTACAGTATTTCTATTAATCAAAGCTTCTAGCGATTTATGCATTTTGCACCATCATCGTTAAGAATAATTTGACTTGTTTTATACGCAAACCCGATAACCATTAACTTCTTAAGACTGCTCAGTAAGAATTAAAATTTAGAATGCTATGAATTCTCATACTCGAAATGCCCATTACATTCATTCCATTATTTAATAATAACGATGGAAATATATGAATGTTGGAATATTCTTATATTATAAAAAAAAGTTGCATGTAATAAGCATATATTGTTCATAAGCAATTTATGCAACATGTCCATAACAGACTTGGAAAGTTATATATTGTTATATATATGTTATAAAATATAATCTGTATATGCAACTTTTATAAAAATTTCTCAATAAGTATATAATTTTATCTCACCAATACGACATAAGTTATATATATTCGTTCATGACATATCACAATTAGACCGAGAATTTTATTTGAGATTTTGCTGGTTATGGGAATGCTATTATAGAACACATATTTATGGAAACATGTCTACTCTAATTCAATAAATACTGAAATATCTTAAATATTAAGATTTAGATATATTGCAAATTTAAGTTTTATTAATGTAAATGTAGTTTAAAAAATTATATCTTCTATTACTTTACATATTCACATTTATTTAATACTAATGTTTATTAATTTCATAAGTATTAATTTGTACGAATTACCAGAATCCAAAATAATCTAAATCTTATTGTTCAAAAATATTTCAGTATTGTGTTAAAGTGATGTGCAATATCATTATTTTTTTTAATATAATATTTTTATCTTCAAATGAAGGATAATTCCATTGCAAAAATCAATACGTTTATCAATACTATTTTTATTTAAATTATATACATAATACATATTTATTATGTACATATAACAAATGTATGAATCTGTTACAATTTTTGATTGACAGTAAAATATTCTAAGTTTAAAAAATTATTTTTGATAAATATCCAATATGAAAATATATATATGAGTCTGTAAATTTTGTGATACCATTTTTTAGAAACAATTTAAATGTGATATTCTCTCTTGCTATTATTATGTTAATCTATCCTATTAAAATGTTAAGAAAGTTTTTAGTATTTTGAATATTGAAATAATAATTCATAACAGATTATACGACTCATCCTGTATATATTTTTTTTGTATATCATTATTTTATTACAAATTCCGGATTTCGGTATTTGCAAAATAAAAGTTAGAGATTCTACTGTTACATAGAATACTACTAATGATGATTCTGATGATTTTCTTTTCAAGATTTATGACTACAGTCACAATAAATTAAACATCAGAAACGAAAGTTCTATAAATATGACTTTTAAACAAATTTTATTTTGATTTTATTTTGAATTACAACTGCTTGCTAAGAATTATTTGCTGTAAATCAAATAGAGCAAAACTTAAAACAATTTTGCAATAAAATGCACCTACAACAATAAAAGATGAAAGAACTGTTATAATATTGCATATCTCTGTCAAAAAAGAAACGCTCGAAATCTGAAATTTAAAATGGAATTTACTGTATATACATGTTTGAACAATAAGAAATACGCAGATATTATGCGTTATTACTGAAGAAGTCTGTGATACAGGCAAACATTTTTTTCAACGCACAGAATCAGATGTATGTGTGCGATGTACTGTCTGTTTGAAAATTTAACGGAAAATGAATATAAGAAAACATGAGGATAATAATTATGTAAATATAAAATATTTATAAAAATACTCATTGGGTACACCAATGTTTTGTCATTTAGTTTTCCGAGATACTTTGTACTATTTAATCTGAAGTTAAGGGAAATATTCTGCTTTTAAAAATGTATAAAAATTTCAAATTTAAATATGTATTTTTAATTCATTTTTCTTAACTTGTATTAGCGTATCAGTTTTATGTAAATTCTATTTTTCTATAAATGTGTACGATTGTGATTTCTCTATGAAAAATTAAGATAAATTAACTAAGAATATTTATATATATTATACAGCTTTTTTAATCTTATTCTATAAGAACTGAAAATTTCTTCCTTTTACTCGAACGAGATCTATAAAATTTTTTTTCTTTTATATCTATTCTCTTATATTTGAAATTATATTATCAAAAAGATGTTTGAATATTTTTAATTTGTGAGATTAATGCTACCGTCAGAAAGCAAATGAAAATTTTCTTTTAACCCTTTCAAGAGAAATTTCATAATTGAACTAATATGTAACAATGTGATAAGATGTGTACTAATTGATATGAAATTGTTAAGTGTTAATTTACAATATGATTAATTTAGCTAGTAGCACATATTTTTCTATAGTTAATAGACATTTGAAAAATTCTACAAAAATGATTATTTTGAAATATCTAATCTAGCGTCTCTCTAATTTGAATGTGAAATCATTTGATCTTCAAAATCAAAAGATCAACTGTATATAATTTTTTTTAATGAAATGATATATATTTATTTCACTTAAACCTATATTATAAGTATATTATTATCTTCTAAAGGCATTAAGAAAAAGTCTTATTAATGTGAACATAATCCTAATCAGCTTTTTATTTTCTTCCTTTTTTCATTTGATAAAAGGAGCAACAGTATAGATAATAAAATACTGTTTCTGGCGACGTAATTGTCGCTTTGACTGCCTAATGCCAAATTAAAAGAAAAAAAATGCCTACTCGATTTGTTTCCAAATGTATAAAAAGGAAAAAAATATTCTTTAACAGCATCTAGCTTCTAATAGTGCGACTAAAAACGATGGCACTGATTATGTCTTGCCAAAGTATACAAACTAGCAGTGAAATATCTCCATTTGCGCTCCTCTTTTTGCTAGTCCGCAATTAATTGTTAATGCGTATCAAGTGTGATATAAGTGGTCGTACATTTTACAGCTTTTATGCCTGCTGACAAACAATACTGTTCATACAATCGAGTATCAAAAATAATAATTCCTGATATATCGAAAATGATATATTAAGTAATGTGTGGCCATAACAACATAGTCTTTCACGGAAAATTTGCAGCAACTATTGATAATTACAATAAATGGTACACGATATTAATGAAACAACTCATTTCAGAGAACGAATTATACTTTTTATTTAAAAAAAATAAAAGTGAAGAAAGTCATATTGTGTATATAAGTGTATCACGTGATCAAATACACAATGAAAATAATATCTTGTTTCATGCTGGAAAGAAGCAATTAACCTGCCATATATAAAGTTATACGAAGTTCTCGACAAAACATCGTAAATTTGAATCTTTTCTTGTCTGTTGCTTTATAGTGCCTCATGTAATGTCTTTGTGTCGTATTTTTCTCATTTAATCGCGTTGTGTGCGTGTCCATTTAATCTCTTATAACTTGTAAACATTTTCTCCAAAAAGATGCTAAATCTCAACTTACTACATATTAATGCATCCAGTCTGTGCAAAGAACAAACAATATAACATACATAAATATTTGCGAAAGAGATAGAAATTAAATTAAAGAAATTAAATTAGATCGAAGAGATGAATCTTCGAAATCGAGAATATAATATCAAAACTCAATTCTCTCATTGTTTCTTTTTCATTCACTTATAATTAATTTTATGGAGCGCGCGCGCTCTTCATCATACACACACCACACACGCACACACAGATTAAATATGTAGAGAAAAAGATTATCTGTTCTAGTTTTCTTTTTATATAAGCGTTTTCATGCTTCCGAATTTTGTAAATGCAATACCAAAGATAAGAGAGTAATCGAGCCTATAGTTGCAAAACTTCTGTACTCATAGAATAGTATAATTTCGTTTTTATATATGAATCACATAGTAGTTCCTCTATTATTTCATATTATATTATTATTTCCATTCATTTTATATATATATATATACAC
>NW_012130077.1:4792403-4795091 GCF_000143395.1 Atta cephalotes
AAAAATTATATTAACTTTTCCCTTTGCAATAATGCAACGTATCATTTTAACGTAGCCAAATACAAGAATAATCGAAGTGGCACGTTATTTTCTCTCACTTGTTCAAATAAATCAAATGCCTCTATATCTTTTCTTTCTCTTTTTTCCTCTTCCTCTTTCTCTCTAGTATCTGTAGATACATATGTGTGTATTTACACACTTAGTTCTTTAATTTCGTATCTTCTATTATTCTTACTTATTATTTCCTCTCTACAATATTTTTTCATCAAAAAGATACAAGTATCAATGTATATAAATTGTGGTGAAAATAAATTTATGTTGACATTTTTAATTTTCTTGCAGTTATTTATTATTATATAATTTTTTCCGAGTACTTTCCATTTAAGAAAATTCGTTGTAGTATGTATTTATAATGTACGAGCCTATTTCCCCTTTACATACGGTGTGTGTCTATTTGCGGCTTCTTGTATGCAATCTTGTTAGACTTCGATCTGTGGTACTGGCCTGTATCTCTCTATCTACTCATATACGTACGTATTCTTTATTCTGTCAATCTTATAGTCATGCATATCCTGCTTTCCAATAACATTGCAACTTGCACATCATCTCACGAATTCACCTCTCTTTAGCATTTGCAATAATATCCTGTAATAAATGCTACGTAATCTCGATAAGTTTGTCTTTATAGTTTGATTGACACGGGTAATCGTTATTTATCGCAAAAATACTAGGTGTCATATACATATATTTTACAATAGGAACTAGCATTTTGAAATTGACATTTCCAAATCGAATACATCAAATCTAAATATTTGTAAACTCAGAGCTGCGTCTAACAGTTATAAGCGTTTAATATATATGTTAAATAATAATTAAAGTTAAATAATAATAATTTTGATTTAGTAGATATAATTTGTTCGATTTGAAAATACAAAAATTTCAAACACATGATATCTATTTTTCAAGTAATTTTGATATTAGCACATTTGTTGTGCTGTTTTTCACTTTACATTTGTTCTGTTGGAATGCTTATACAGAGTTTTACAAAACCACCGATGTTTCACATTTGATTGATTGATAAAAATTTTTTAAATATTTTTAACATTAATATATTCATAATTTTTTGTCGATTAAAAATTAACTAACTTTAATTTTAATTAACTTCAATTTATTTAAGAATTCACAAACGAACAAAATATCCTATTCTTTGAATTAAAAATACATTTTAATAACAGTACGTGCAATGAATTATTCATTGAATGCTCTATATAATTTTAATTTAAAGCTTCTTTGCCAAAACATTTGTTGCATTAAATAAAAAAGAAACTTCTAAAATATGTACCGGTGATTTTGAAGCACTTTGTATATTAATTGTAATAACATTTTCATGTATTCTCATGTATCCAGACAGTAACGAAATCTCATTGCAGAACGTGGAGTGGACAGACAGAGCGATGATAGTTCTCGAAGAGCTGACAGCGATTCTCATCCTGAAAATTGGACAGATCACGAGGCGAATGATCCACCGAATTATGTATCGGGTTCTCCCCCAAAATCAATGGAGCAACCTAATAAGAACGAAGGCTCCGAAAGAAGAAGTAGACTCTTTGCACGTGATAGAGGAACGCCTGGCAGTAATAAATCCAAGAAACACAGTCTGAGTGTCGATCTGAAACCCTCAGCCGATTTAAATAACACAGAAGTAATTGTGGATAATATTAATATGTCATTTATTTCTGTTACTCTGCGTGAATCATCTATACTTAATCCTTAAACGCCTTTTCAATATGGCATATCCTATTTTTTTTAAATGTTTTTTTCTAATATTTATAATTTTTTATTAATAAAGATATTTTCTTGATACCGTTATGTTCTTTACTATTTGTTGATTCGATTGAAAATAACATGTTCATTTTTCGATTGAAAATTACATGTTCATTTTTGTGGAAGTTATAAGAAATCAAATTGGACTGAATATATCACTCAAGTGTTGTTCTTATACTGTTTAAGAGGTAATATCTTTTATTTTTGGTCTAGAAATTAATGGTGCCAAGTATATTTTTGCTTAAAATATTTAACATTATATTTCGAACGTTATATTTTAAAATTATGTTTTAAAATTATATTTATTAATTTCTTTTTATATTTATTAATTATATTTATTAATTTCAGCCGAGAAAAGCTTTAGTCGAACAACTAAGTCGAGTGTTACCAGATGATAGTTTACCAGAGGCTGTGTCGTTGATATCCATAGCAGATCCTGGTGGTGCTGTATTTGCTGCAAAACTTCAAGAAAGAAATCATAAAGTTCTGACAACCGCCTCTCCAGCTGACATTCGTGCAACATTCACGTGTTTGGTCACGCGAATACAAAAATTGTAACAATCTCATATCTCTTAATTTTTTAATTTATATTTTTCAATTTATCTCTTTATTACAAAATATGGTTTTTTTTAATCAACTCTCTTTAATTAACTCTCTTTAAAATCATTGAAACAAAGCGTTTTATCTATATTTAATATTTTTCCCTCAGTTTCTATCTTTATATTAATTACATATATACAAAATAAAAACATCGTTGCGCATTTTCCTCATTAAAAGAGATTTTTAAGAAAAGAAGGTAAAGAAAAGATTACATACACATATATATATATATATATATATATATATATATATATATACTATATA
>NW_012130077.1:4800976-4803321 GCF_000143395.1 Atta cephalotes
TACGCTTGACTCGAATTGTCTGAATAATTTTGTTTTAAAAATTTTTAATAAAAAATTAATTTGATATTTCTAGATATGTGTGTAAAAAAAGTTGGATTTATGTCATAATAAAATGTGAAATATCTTGTAAAATTCTGTTTTCTCAATTAAATTATTCTAACTTTATATAAATAAGCATATAAAAGATTTATATAAATAAATATCATGTTTTCATTTGTACATATAAAAGAAGTATGGTTTTTAAATTTTAGATGACTCCAATTAAAATGAAATAAATTAATCATAAGAATCTCAAAATAGAATGTTTGATCCAAAACATTTTTTTATATTTTTAATAACAAAAATTTTAGATATATAAATTAAATAAAATCTTATCAATATATATTAAACAATAAAAATTATTAGTTTAAAAATATTATCAATAATTTTTTTTATTTCATATTATATATATGCCACGTATAATTTAAAAATAGATAAAAACTTTTTCAGAAGTTTTTATATATATATATATATATATATATATATTGGGTTGTCCGGAAAGTTCGTGGCGACTAACCTATATAATTTAATAAATGTATTCTAAAATTTAAATCTTCTGCGTTTCAATTTTCTTCAAAATCGGCACGGAACTTTCCGTATATAATACTTTTTAAGTAAAATACAAATCCTACCAATAAGTTAAGTTATATCTCATATAATATACAACAAAAAAAAATCAACTAGTACAAACAAATTGAATTGTATAACATGACATGTATCAATATACAATAAATTGATCAAAAACAATCTAATTAAAACAAGGTCAATGAAAGTTCAGCACGATTAACGAAGCACAAATATATTTGTGCAAATATATTAACCGCGCTGAACTCTCATTAGTCTTGTTTTAATTAGATTATTTTTAAATTTTAGAGTCTACTGTAAGATATATAATAAATTGATATATATTAATATAGACTCATAATTCAAATATTAGCAAAAATAGATACACGATAAGAGAAAGGAATATAAAAAGATATTAAAGATATGTATATATAAAGAAAACGATATGGTATATTAACAACGAAATAAGAATACACTGCTGACATGTATAGTTAATTTACAATCAACATTTCCAATCTTGAAACATAACATTTCTTATTCAATTAGATTTCTTAATATATTTTGTCACATAATATATACATTTATTATTACTGATGTACTCTATAAGCAGAGATTCTTAGGTTTAGTCGTTGCACATTAATTTCATAGTTCGGAAATCAAATTTTTTCATAAAACATGATCCAGAAAAGCGTAGAAATCGTTCTCACTTATTATAGCACCAATTACATCCGATACAGTCATTTTTCTTGATACAAATTATACAACTTTATTTTTTCAATTTTAAATTAAAAAGAAAAACTATTAATAAATAACATAAATACGAAACGTATGTAATAAACATTAACAATAATCAACATATAATTATAAATATTGCATTCTACACGATATATAACTATAATAATTATTTTTAAAATTAACTCAATAAAAAGGGTGGTATATTTTTATAATTTTTATTTGATACAGAAGTTATTGTAATCTTTAGTAGACTATCCTACATTTAAAACATATGATTATATAGTTATATATATTTTTTCTTGTCTATTTTGCGAAAAATTTATGTAAAGACTGTATCGCGATGGTAACGGAAGACATTATTCTCTTATACTTTTACACATACCGCGTTTATATTGATAAATCTAGCAAAAGAAGATATTTACTTTGATACTATCGAGATAACACAAATATTTAACAGATATACAGTTATTAGGAAAACGTTTTTTTAAACAACTTTTAATCTTGTATTGTCTGAATGCATATGAAATATACAGAAAATACAGAAAGAAAAGTTTTTTTATGTCTCATCACGTGTAATATAAATATTTTTATAGAATGTTTTGATTATGATGCACAATGATAAATAGGAGAAGCTTAAAAAATTGGGCATGTGTATTGATGCAGTGCACATTTCCTATTATACATATAAACGGACTTCGGTCTTTTCACGGCACTTAGGTAGAATTTATTTTAAAGGCTTCTTTTGATTAATTTGAAGCTGTACCAAATCTACAAATTTATAGCATCTCTTTAATTTGTTTCATTATTATGAGTATCATACTGATTGATTTTATATAAAATGTATGAAATATCTCTTTGTATGACTGAAAAGACCAGCCAGTCATGTGAGTATTTTTTTAAGTCTTTTATTTTATGTGTGTGTGTGTGTGTGTGTGTGTGTGTGTGTGTGTGTGTGTGTGTGTGTGTGTGTGTGTGTGTGTGTGTGTGTGTGTGTGTGTGTGTGTGTG
>NW_012130077.1:4803341-4820668 GCF_000143395.1 Atta cephalotes
AGGTGTATTTAAAAGAAATATACTTAAGTTTTATACAGCAATAAATAAATATTAAAAAATCAGCATATAATTTTAAAAATAATAAAATTCCAATCGAGCAATACGCTTTTATAACATAATGAAAAACCATGTAATACTGCACTTTGCTATTTATATATTGTATATATAAATTTTTTATATAAGATATCTTTTTATATCTCTACTAGTTAGAGATATACAACTGTTAATTAACTTAAATCAAACACGCTGTGTATATATATATCTGAATATTTAAAAGTTTTATATTAAAGCTAATACAGCATGCCATTATTTATTATAATTAAGATATAGTTTAGCAAAAAATTGATATAATAGATTTACTCTTTATTTATTGCATTAACATAAGACGGAAACCACAATTGTTGTTGAAAACCTACACACACTCTATCTGAAGAAACATACTTAGATCTTCCCTTCTGAATTATCACTTTTGATAACTTCCTACATACACACATACGCACACGCACGCATGTACACACATATGTATATGCATATATATTTACTTATGTGAACATTTTTATGTATCTCATTTTTACTTTACGGTGTATGCATACATTTTTGCATTTCAATCTAATAGGATATAATACTGTCAAGAGACAATTGTCTGCATTTATATTTTACGTGCACATATTTCGGCCTGCCGGAATTTTTATTTACATCGCATAATTCCAATAAAACGAAAATAATGCCACTTAGAATTACTATATCTCCAATACCGAACGCTTTTTGGTAGATATCATGACTAACATTACGTAAAATATTTCGCACAAATTTAAATTTAAAGCGTCGCATATTATAATACATAATTATTAGTGATTCTTATGGAAGCCGTGTGTATTGTATGCAAATGTTATGTTTCGAATATTTAGCACAAGTGGATATAGAGTATCGACCAATTTTCTTTTTTAGCATGAAATCAATTACCTATAATTTTCTTCGATATAATTCTATATGTATGGATGTAATGCCAATGCTCTGCCGCGTAAGCCTTTTTGACCTCCAACACCACCCTTTGGTATAACATATCCTCCTGCATGTCTCGCTGTACCCTCTTCCTCTAAGTTGCCATTACTTTCAATCAAATCGCGTAAGGGCCAACAAGCCAAGTGACGCGATTTACCGTGACGTGCCAGAACATGATATCCCTGTCTAAAAATATTAACATCATAGTAATTTTAACAATCACAGTAAATTTTTTCTGTTCACTTTAAAATACGCTTTAAAATACATCTTAAAAAAGCAAATAAATGAATTTTAATAAAAATGAAAAAAAATAAATTAATATTATATATATATATATATATATATCATAAATTATGTATATAAAGTATGTATGTATATATATATATATATATATATATCGCAATAAAATTAATAACTGAAAGTAACTGAATTAATACATTTAATTATAGAAAACTAACATGCTTTCTTTATATATAATAAATTAGGGATGCATCAGATCGTAAAATTACCGGATATCGGATTTTTTCCGGATATTCGATCGGATTTTGGAATGTCTTCTAAAAAAAAAATTGTAGAGAAAAAAAATTGTGATTTTGCAACAATATATAAGATATTATAACATTATGAATATATATACTTATTTATAGAACATTTATATAATAAAAGATTTATATAATAAAAGATCAATAATATAAAATTTCAACCAGATGTATTCCCGAATATTAATAATATCCGGCTATCCGATCGGATAATACATTTTTTTTATTTTTTTATTTATTAACTTATTACTCTTTACCTCATTACTTTTATTTAATTCTAGATTGCTCTCAATTTTAGAGATTAGTGATAACCTAAGATAAGTAAAAATCCTCATTTGTATCATCTAATTAAATAATTCTTCATTACCGTTAATTTTATTTTCACCTGCTTTAATTATTTTCTTATTCTTATTATCTTTCTTATTTATATTAATTTTTTCGCTTGAACTTGATTCGTCATCTGATGAAATTATTTTAATATTTTTATTTTCTTTCGTCCCTATTCGGTCGGATGATAAAAAAGGATAATACTGGATATCGGATACTTTTCGGATATTCGATGCATCCCTATAATAAATGTTCTCCAGAAGAAAAATAGGAAAAATACAATCTGAAATTTAGAATACATCCCTCAATTATAAATTATACCTGGAAGAGATTAGACCCACAAGCAATGCCCAATGCGCTTTATGACCTTTTTTTAAACATGGAGCGTGATTGAAATCAGAATCATATGGTATCAACACCATTGCTCCATGTGCTAAAGCATGAGTTAACGTATCTGGACACTGTTGTAAATCTACTAAAATATCTGGTTTATGATCAGGTAAATATTCCGCAGCCAATGTTCCCATAAAATCGACACTATATACTTCTCCATGCTGTGTAAACCCTCGTACACGAGCTTCAGCAAGAAGTTGATTTACAGAAACTGGTTTTGTGTATTCTTGCGATGCCATAGAAAGTGCCACTAAACCGCACCTACAAAGCATTTAATACTTAACAATTATTAAAATTTAATACTAATTTAACATTTTACAATTTCGAAAAGTACAAGAATTAATTAAATGTAAACTAAATGTATTATAATTATGAAATAGAATTGATACAATTGCAAATAAGAAAAAATTACATCCTTTTTTCTCTTTTAAAATAAAAGAAGAATTACATAGTATTTTAATTAGTAGGTTCTGAGAAGACTTACTAAATACATTAAAATAATACTCACTGTGGTCCATCTTGAAGAATTGGTTCTACTTGACAGAAGTAAGTTACCTCTGCATCTTTCAACTCATTTCGTGAGATCAGCTTTTCGATTTCAGCTTCTGCAGATGTAAGTGTGATTTTGGCCCAAGAGGGCAGAGAATCAGTATCATTGACTTCCGTTTTCTCACACATAGGTATTTCTGGCAAACTAGAGAGGGTCGGGGATGGTGCTGGCATTTCTCAATGCCAAAATGTAAATAAATAATCGTTGAATTTGATATAAAAAGATATACAAATGTTTTAATAGCTAAGAAATGTCACCCACAGATGCAAGAAGTCTTGTTTGTATCATTGCTTACAATGACTTTGACAACATTCAAAAAGAATATTCTCTGTTCATTCTAGAAAGTTCCTTGGAATTTCCTGCAAGATTTACAAAAACATAATTCACACAAATAACCATATAAGATTTGATTCAAATGCAATTAATTTTAGAAAGCACACACATTGTTACTTGAAACTTGAATTATTCTTGTTATGTGAGTCTATATTATATACAGGACAATCTATAGGGAGGAGATTATTGAAGTATATTTTTACGATTATTAAGTCGATTAACGCTAAAAGACTCTACCACTACGAATACGAACACAATGATTAGCACGATAATATAATAAGATAATATAATAAATATACAAAGACAATGTCAATGTTTTACAAATTGAAAATCGAACGTACTCTTCGAGAGACTTATAACTTCTAATGGCAGCGCATCGCACAATCAACGTGGAAAGAGACAATAATCAATTTCTAACGGGATATAAACATATTAAGCCAAGAGATCTCGATGTTAATTACGAGTACAAACGATGCGAACGATGCGGAAGTTAGTTTTTGGAGAGAGGAAACGAGTTGACGATTTTTATTTATCATATAACGACAAGATGACTGGTTACGCCTGGTTGCGCCGTATGACTTTGACATTTGCACGTCACGTTCGTCCCCTCCCCCTTCTTGCCGCACAGTTGACACCGTGTGACAAATCGTGACTCATGCATATACATTATATAATTCCGCGATGAGTACCAACACATTAGCATGCATTCACATTACGCTTAAGCGTTTCAGCGCTTCAGTGCCGCGCGAGTTCGTAGTGTTCGTACCAAATAAATGCTTTAACCGATACGTCAACTCGAAGCTTTTCAAAGTCTCATGATAGAGCCGCCGACAAAGACCTTTTCAAACACGAGTGTGCAGGGGTTAGGCTCTACTCGCAGACGTCCGTCAATGACGACCGACGAATAGTCGCAAGTAGTCGACGAACGACTACGAACAACCAAGTGTCGGGAACGTCTACCACAGTCTTCCGAAAATATACACCAGTGTATGTACATCATGCATGCACACACGCGTATATGTATATACTTTCTGATAAGAAGATTCTCGCGATATGACACATGAAACGATAGCTCGAACCATGATATAAGAATACAAGAGGTGCATTTGGGAAGACGCTATTAACGTCTGTGTCATTCTATCCTTGTTTTACATCTAATAAACAACGAAGATAGAATGATAGAGATAGTGCTGCTAATAGTGTCCCTCTGAACGCATCAAAGGTATATCATTGGGCATAAAGCTGCTTTTTCATACGAGCAAAGAAAAGCTAGCGTTTATCCCCACTCCGTCACAATTTAAATTCAGCGTTGAAAAGCTATTGCATCCTTCCTTTTCATGGAGCGAAGTTTCGCTGGCGAAGTTACTCCCACTATATCGTGAAAAGGAGCATTGACTAACAATTAAAAAAATTGATCAATCAAAAAATGCTTCGAAATATTTGGCCAATCAAGTGGGCCATAATCAGAGTTATTTCGCTCATAATTGGACAGTCGAACTTTGAGCATTTATTCGCTATTTTGGCGAAAATTGATAGAGAGAGAATAAAACGCCAGCTTTTACTCGCTGAAATTGCACATAAAGTCAGTTCTACATTAGTTGCAAGCCGATCGCAAGTTTGTTGCGACAGTCAATGAAGCTTGCATTTTGAAATCAACGCTTTATATTGGCTGTCGCAACAAACTTGCGATCGGTTTACAACTAATGTAGAACCATACTTAATGTATAAGAAAATGTACCAATCAAAGTCCTTCATTTTCTTCCTTTCCATGTAATAAACAACTCTGATTGGCTGGATTTCTTATGTCTTATGTGTTATGCGTTATGCAAGAGTCTGCTCTCCACGAGCAAATCCACTAATATCCACACGACTTACATAGTCGCATAAACGTATGCGGATAAAGAAAATTATCCAATCACATTTAATGTGCGTCTTAAGAGAAATGCGATTGGATAATTTTCTTTATGATACATTTATATGGCTGTGCAAGTTTGTGTGGATATAGCCTGAAGTACGCAATGCTTGTTTTTCTGCTGGATTGCTAGCTGGATTAGGATCTTGTCACCATATTGGATGCGATATTGGCAGCATCGCAACCAATACGGTAGCAAAATTCTAAGTCCGGATCTACAATAAATTTTTAAGTCATAAAAAATGGACAAATCACAATCGATTAAGAGCTCCACACAATGAAAGGAATAGAGAATAGAGAATGGAGAATAAGGGGCTCCGCACAATAAAAGGAACAGGAAACAGAGAGCAGAGAATAAGAATTTCAACCTATCAGAAACTGTGTATTCCACAATACATGATTTCTGATAGGTTAAAATTCTTATTCTCTGTTCTCTGTTCCTTTTATCGTGCGGATCCCCTTATTCTTCTCGCATTCGCCCGTAATTGGTCAATTTCTTAAAGCTTAAGGCTTAGAATACCTATTATATTGTATAGATTCTAACTAATCCAGCTAGCAATCCAGCAGGAAAACAAGCATTGTGTGCTGCCGACTTGTTAATTCTACATTGTGAACGGCACCCTCAAGCAGTGAAGCAGCAACCAACGAAATGATATTTAATGGCGTAAAGGTGCCTTTTCATGTTGATATTCAACGCTCATTTTCAGCATCAATATAGGTCACTTAATCAAAATTGACGCAGATATTCGTGAAATTCTCATCACGTGACTTATTTTGATGACGAAAATGTGTCGAATGTCAAAACAGGTCACGTGATCAAAATTGACGAATACCAAGCATCAATCTTGATCATGTCGAGCGTCAGCATGAAAATGCAGCTTAAAATTACTAACATTTTGACGACATTGTTCACGAGCTCTTTTATCACTTTGTTCTCTACTCTCTCCATTCTTTCTTTTTTTCGTTGTTGTTCCTTGTGGAAGGTATGTGATATTGAATTTCAAATGTATATATTATTTTGTTATATATAATTGTTTAAATATATATAAAATTAATAATTATGAATATTATTACATTATTAGCTGAAGTGAGAAGAACCGCTGATTGTAAAAATGGTGGCTCAGAAAAAACAGGTAATTGGCAATGCCACGTGCTCGTTCATAAATATTCTTTAGCAAAGTTTTTAAAGCCTTTTCAATAAATATTTATTAATTGTATTATTATAATATTTCTTATAATATTAATATTACTATTACAATTATTATAACCTATGCAAATCATATTTGTGATTGTTTCGAAGTTAAATGAAAAATTGAGATTATGCAAAACACAGCAATCTGAAATAAATTGGCTATTTCAGCATTCATATTGTTTTAAACTTATGTCTGTTTATTGAAGATAAAAAAAAAGTAGTACTTTCTAGGATAATTATTTAGAATAGCTACCTCACCTTCGATTTTAATGAAATTAGATCAGATTCGAGCGTTTCACTAAAAACGAAGGCCTGTTCTGCTCTTGCTATGTACAAAAAGTTGTAAACTCATGTGGAATCGCAAAGTGAGAAATTTAATAAAAAAGAAATTGATTTTTTTGATTTTACAAGGGTTTTACAAGAGGAGGAGCGAGAATCCTTCACACATATATGTATTTAGTAATTATAGAGGATTTTGCTTCCTCCCGCACCTCTGTGGATCAATTGTTATTAAATCATCTGCAATTGTTAAGTACATATATATGCGAAGGATTCTCTCTCTCTTCTCCCTTGTAAAACCAAAATTAATTTTTTTTTTATTAAATCTTTATGTACAAACTTGGAAACCTATGTGGAATCATGAAAAGTTGTAAACCCATGAGCAATGAAAGAGAAAGATGATCTGAATATTAAACAAACATTATTGCTATTCTAAATAATTACCCTTTCCAGATAATATAAATATATTTTAATCAACAATTTGTAATTTCTTGTTACTTTTGTAATGTTAAGCATATTTATTGAAATTTTATTACTGAATTATATAGAAAAAGGCCCAGGAGAGCATCAATACCAGATTAGCTCTCGTCATGAAATCTGGTAAATATGTCCTTGGTTATAAGCAGACTCTGAAGTCCCTTCGTCAAGGCAAAGCCAAATTGGTCATCATTGCTAGTAATACACCACCATTAAGGTGAGACTGAGAAGTAGCACTCCTTTTGTATCAACAAATTGACATGTTTAATGAAGTCTCTTATAGCGTTTTCCACTTAGAAAACTGAGCACCAATGCCGTACTAGGTTTTGATGAAATCTGAGCTAGTATAGTAATATTGCAGGTTTAGTATGATTCAATGAAACACAGCAATGAATATTACTTATTTTATAATAATATATGATTTATTTATTTCTTACAAAAAATATTAATTTTTCTTGAATTTCAAAATTGTTTAACTCAAAATGTTTATATTATGGCATAGATATTACTACATTTATTGGAAACAATATTGTTATGGAATTAATTAGAATAATATAATATTGTATTATATTTTACTTTAACATAATATCATCTCAAAGCTTAAATACAGCCTCAATTTCAGTCAATTTCAACTTGTACTGGTCTCTACTTTAAAGACAATAGAGAAAAAGTTTATCTCAGTATAACTTTTTTTTGCATTAGTTTCGTCAATGAAACATTAAACACTGACTACGTTTATGGCTTGATTTATGTTGAAATTATAACATCAATGTTATGTGTGAAATTGGCCAATCATAGCATTCCTCTAAAGAATGGAATGACTGTTGACGTATTTGGCCCGAGTGAGTTTGCACTAATTTGGGTTATATTAATGATGTTTTCCTTAGATATAAAACATGTAACATCAATCAATAGTAGAACATTATCCAACTCAAATCGGTGTAAACCTGCTCGAGTAAAAAACGCTATGTAATTAATCACTTTTCTAACATCGATATAATTCGATTATAACTTCAACAAAGCATCGGGCCATATAAACATAGTTATAGAAAATATCCGAACTGGTTTTAATAATGGAACAATTGCATTCAGTGTGCGGCAGTGTTTCACTAGTTCTCCCAGTAGAAAACGCTATTAAATGGATAAAATTTGTAAATTTATAAATATAAATTTTCTATATTTTAGAATTAGTAAAGTATCAATTAAATGAGTAATCTACATTAAAATTATGTATTAAAAGAGATTGAAAATATTATATGACTGTCAATTTGTGTATTATAAATTGTAATAGGAGTACTATGGAGTAGTCTCCTGCTCCTGCTTGTAAGTGCAGGGAGTATTGAATTATAATTCTTCAACATTTCAATAAAACATGATTTGTTTGAATTTAACAGGAAATCCGAAATCGAATATTATGCGATGTTGGCAAAGACTGGTGTACATCATTATACCGGAAATAATATCGAGCTAGGTACAGCCTGTGGTAAATATTTCCGTGTTTGTACACTTTCGATCACAGATCCTGGCAATTCTGACATTATAAAGTCAATGCCGACTGGTGATCAAGCATAATGTATATTTTTAATTTAATAAAAAATACGAAACAATTTTAAAAAAATTAATTTATTTCTGTTCTTAATCTAAATATTTGTATGTATGTATGTGTACATACACACACACACATATACCAGAGAGAAACCTGAGAAATGACGTGAGAGCCTTTTTCCGCAAAATGCGGCCGACTATTGTCCTCTGAAGAAATGGATGTAAACTACACAATAATATCCATTTTTTTGTGACGCCTAATGAAAATAAATTGCTGAAATAATTCAAATCTATCAAATTAATAGAGATTCAGGTTTCTCTCTGTATTCATAGTCAGATCTATTTAAGATTGTCTTAAGTAATCAATTTTAAGATGACGTGAACTAATCAGACGAACATACAGCTGTATTAGCATCTTAGGACATTACTTAAGATCTTAAAATAAGAATCGACTGAATATCAAAATGAATTCCGCCTTTAATGCATATGGCACACTGGATGCGACAAGCGATATCCAATAAGAACTCTATATATTTGATATTTATTTTATAATTTCAAATATTTCGTATCAAGTATCCAGCAAACGAGAATGGATTAAAATGGATTGAAACTTTTTTCTATTCAAATACGTATTTTAAATAGCGAATACTTTTTTTAGATTTAATTGGAGTCAATTGAATTCAATCAGATTCAATTGGATGTAATTGGATTGAAAAACTGCATTTCAAAATTTTGAATTGAACATTATTCACAATGTACAGAAAAAGCTAATATTATTTTTAGATTGAAAGATATAAAGATATGCTCCATGCAATTTCTATAAATGAATAAAAATGCATTCAGAATTGAAAAACATTTTAACATTCGTGAATCAATATTTCTGAAAATCTGAATCCATTTCAATTCATTTCAATCCATTCTCATTTGCTGGACAGAAAACATTAAAAATGTAAAGAATTTAAGAATATATTATTTTACTTATCGTAATATTCGTTATTATTTCGACAGTTAAACTAATCAGCTTGTTCAATTATTTGTCTTTGTTATTTACCAATTAATAAAAAAGGATAAAACTATATATCATGCATTTTATGTGCAAGGGTATATCCAAACAGCTTGCATAGTCGCATAAAGAAAATTATCCAATCATATTTACGTGCGTCTTTATAGGAGAAATGTGATTGGATAATTTTCTTTATGCATATAATACGTTTATGCAATTGTTTGGATATATCCTTACTCGGAAACGCACTCTGAGGCTCGTACAAGTAGGTAGCCATGCCGCTCTTCTTTACATTAATATCGATTTATCATCGCCAGTATTAGGTATCAATTATGAAACTTTATTCTTAGGATGGAAAGTGAAAAGTGAAAATTTTAATCATTGAAGTTAATGAAGAAATTTTTCATTTTTCACTTTTTATCCTAGGAAAAAAGTTTCATGATTGATACCCTGAAAAAATGAATCTGTGTACCTTCAGAAAAGTGAATCTTGCTATGTAGTTTGGACTTCGTTAGAGGGCAGTAATTGCGCGGCAGCATTTTGCGAGCCTAAGGGTCTGAGATCTGAGATTTCTCTCTGATAACTGTTTCCACCATGGTCGGATGGTAGTTTCATCTTCATCTCGTGTTTTCGTCATATTTTCGTTTCTGTAGCATAATCAGAGGTAAATTTTGATGCAATTTTTTGATGAATTAATCCCGGTTGTACCAATGTTACCTTGACTTTAAGCTTAAAACTATTTTTCCTTTTCTCTAGAGAGAAAAGGATATCTCCAATATGTATGATTACATGTTAAAAGACAGTATATATGCTTTTGCAGTTATTGCCTCCGATGTACATGTACTTTGATTATATTGAATTATAATTTATTGCGTTAACTGCTTCGATAAAGACAATACTTAAACGAATATTTGTTCAGGTTAATATTATACAAGCGAAATTATTTCCTAGATATTTAATATTATTTTCTCTGTAATAATATTAAATATGACAAATATAATATATACGCAGTACTATTGTAGAAAATTACATAATTATACTAGTTTTAATATGCTAATAAAATCTATATCCAAATTATTTAAATAATAACTTCTTTTTCAGAAAGAATTAATTCTATGTGAGTATAAAAATTCATGTAGAAAAATGCCACAGAACGAATATATTGAGAGGCACCGTAAGCTCCATGGTCGCCGTTTGGACTATGAAGAAAGAAAGAGGAAGAGAGAGGCTCGTGCTCCTCACAAACGAGCAGAGCAAGCCCGTACTTTGCGTGGTTTAAAAGCTAAAATATTCAACAAAGAGCGACGCAACGAGAAGATTCAAATAAAAAAGAAGATTAGAGCTCATGAAGAGAAGAAAGTAAAGGTGAAATCTGATAAGTTGCCCGAAGGAGCATTGCCTGTATATCTGCTGGATCGTGATGTTACAAAACGTGCGAAAGTGCTGTCGAATATGATAAAACAAAAACGAAAGGAGAAAGTTGGCAAATGGGATGTTCCAATACCTAAAGTGAGAGCGCAATCAGAGTCTGAAGTTTTCAAAGTAGTGAGAAGTGGGAAGACGAAACGGAAATCATGGAAGCGCATGGTGACTAAAGTGACCTTTGTAGGAGAGAATTTTACAAGGAAACCGCCGAAATTTGAAAGATTCATCAGACCGATGGCATTAAGATTCAAAACCGCACATGTAACTCATCCCGAGCTCAAGGCAACTTTCTCGTTGCCGATTATTGGCGTTAAAAAAAATCCGAGTTCCCCTATGTACACAAATTTAGGTGTTATTACCAAGGGAACTATTATTGAAGTGAATATCTCAGAATTAGGTCTTGTAACACAATCGGGTAAAGTTGTATGGGGAAAATTTGCTCAAGTTACGAATAATCCTGAGAATGATGGATGTATCAATGCTGTTTTGCTTGTATAAATTTGTATTATAATTCCTAAATTATGATTTTACTGATAATTTTTGAAATATTTTATTATATGTACAATAGCAATGATAATTTACAACAATTTATATTAAAAATACAGTATAATAATTAGGAAAGGCATAAGAGTCAGCTATAACATTGTATTATAGTCATAATGAGAAAGGACAATATAATTGGATATTAATATACAATTAAATATTTAATTGTATGTTAGTATCCAATTATATTATGTTGTTCCTCATTCTAACTATAATATTGCATTAAATCGAATATCTGAAGATGATTCAATCAGGAAATCAAAACATGTAATCATTATTTATATTTTATGTATTAATTTTGTAATATTATATGATTATTGTAGCTGACTCTTATATGCCCTTTCTAATTGTTATATTGTATTTGACATTAAGAGTTCTGTATTTGTTTTGTTTATATTAAAAAATAATTTCCTGATAATATCCTGTACATACATAGCCATAGTTATATTTTATGAATACACTACTTATTTATTATTACAGATTAAACAAGCGCCACTTTGTAAGAAGAATAATTGAAAAGACATACTTTTCTTTTTTTTTTTATTAACGTTATTCCACCAAAATTACATTTTTCATATTAATACTATACATTATTGATAAAAAAAATATATATATATATATATATATGCGTGCGTGCAAGTAGAAAAAAAGGTGTTTTTTTTAAGATGTAATCACTAATCCAGCAGGAAAACAAGTATCGTGTGTGTCGCAAGTTTTAGCCAGGTTAATCCGCCGAACTCCTTAGTGATTCTTTCGATCCCTTCTTTTACAGATACACTTTACATGCGCGAAATGAGAGAACGCACTTGTGACCAACAAGACAAAGAAACTGATCAAAATCTCGTTACAAATTCTTTGAAGCATTTGATGGACCAATTAGAAGAAAGAATTTTACAAACTAACCAATTAAAAAATACTTTAAAGCGTTTGTAGCATTGTGTTGATCATATCCAGAGAATCATGGGTGAGAAGCGGAGAGTGTTCTCTGATTGGTTCTGCCATTTATTGTGCACTTCCGCACAATAAATGTGCATGGTGTATACTTATATGTATGTACATATACACACTAGTACAATACTAGTGTGTGCAGCACTGTATGTCCATCACGCTCCTACCATATCTCCAAAGCTGGTTCTATATTAATTGCAAACTGATTGCTTTGGGGATATGGTATGCAAGTTTGTTGCGCCAATCTGAAACTTGCATTTTGAAATCAACACTTCATATTGCTTTCGCAACAAACAAAGAATTGATCCCCTGTATCTTGAAAATTACAAAGAGCGAATTTACTAGAATACTAATAATTTCATTGGTCAACATCTAGTAAATTTGCTCACTTTTGTAATTTTCACCTTGTTTGAAGATACAGAATCGGCTCCCAGGACGTCGATAATTGTGTATTTTGAAAAGAGATGATAATAAAAATGAGCAAATTCACTAGTTATTGACCAATTGAATTATGAATGTTCTAATAAATTTGCTTACTTTTATAATTTTCATTTCATTTCGAGATATCGAAATGAACTCCCAGAACTTGCGGTGGAAAAAGAACAGACCTTATAGCACACAGAGCTGAGCATATTCCTGAACGCACTTGTATAAGTGAGAGATGTTAGGTGAGAGCCTTCTCTTATTTCGAAGAAAAGATCAATAATGTTCTCTATCGCGTGACGTCACACAATGTGAACGTATGAATAGGTCTCGTGATACTTGTTGATCTTATCCGGTAAGTATTATTTTACAAGAATTGCATCAGGAGTAAGTACGTGCGATATACGGCTTATTTCGTTTGTTGAAAGCTCCCCTTATATCGTCCCCTTATGTTACGATAATAATTATCATATCGCGCCGTTAAGTATTTAATACTGATGAGTGTTGGTCTACTTGAGAGATAATAGTAACAGCTATCATTTGAATAATTTCTGTTTCTCCATATCATTCAGCGATCAAATGTACACTGTCATCTAATAACACTTCTGAAATATGAAACGTCGCATTTATATGCAATCCACATGTATGAAATTAATTTATTTTGTTATATATTATTTTATAAATGCAGTCTTAATCGATATCGTTTAAATGTGTGTAAACTTCTTACAGACGGTGATTCATATTTTGTTTTCATTTTTTTTTGTATGTGTAAAAACAAAGATATCTTTTATCATCTGTTTGTCTTCTGTTTTTCACCTGTTGCTTCTATAGATTAGTGTCTATATAAAAAAAAATTCATCGTTATTATTTGGTTATTATTTTGGAGACATAAAATGCAAGTGTCGAATTATCCATATGAATATGTAAGATGTGTAGGTATGTTTACAACAGCCAGAAATTTGATAAAATTGCTGTGATGATAGAAAATTGAATGTGGATTATGTTTCTATCAACACAGCAAGTTACATAGCTTTATATAATGTAAGACATTTATAGAATAAACTTAACATATGTTTGTCTCTACATTGTAAAATTTATTTTATATATTATTTTAAATGTTATTTACTAATATTCATCAATATTAATCAATATTTTTTTTTGTATTTATTAACACTTATCGATATTTTTGTCATATAATGAGATATTTTTAGATATGGAGCAAATAAGAGAGGCACCCCAAATTCAATCTCACTCTTTGGAAGGTTTCATTCCTCTTCTCAGTCTTACTGAGGGATGTGGCGCGCTTCTTGTAATCTTGATGATTGTGTGGACAGGATATTATAGACAAGGTTTCTCATGGAGATCTAATCCAAAACTCGAATTTAACTGGCATCCTTTATTAATGACTATAGGGCTTGTATTTCTATATGCCAATGGTACAATATAAAAGTAAAAAGTTTCCTACATCACATATATGCTCGTATACATATGATTTACGAATCTATTTTCTATTTGTAGCCATGCTTCTCTATAGAACACAAAGAAATGTTCGCAAACAGCGACTAAAGTTAACTCATGCAGGAATAATGTTGTTTATTATATTGTTAATGGTGATCGCTTTAGTAGCCGTCTTCGACAGTCACAATCTTGCTCCGCTTCCTATACCAAATATGTATTCTCTACATAGTTGGGTTGGATTGACTACCGTAATATTATTCTGCTGTCAGGTAAATCTATGAAACTTGCCTGACAATCTTGTATTCATAGACATATATGTCAATATATTTTTGTTTACAGTGGGTCGCTGGATGTGTTTCCTTCCTTTATCCCGGATTGCAAACTCCATTACGGGCTTCTTATATGCCATTGCACGTATTTTTTGGCATTGCAGCCTTTGTGGGCGCAATTGCTTCGTGCTTGTTGGGACTTAACGAGAAAGCGATCTTTGCATTACAGTTAGTAGCGATAGACTTAGTTAGTAAATATGATGAGTAATCAAAAAATATATTTTTCTATTTGAAATTTCAGAAGTAAATATTCAGCCTTCGTCAGTGAAGGGATATTGATAAACTTTATAGGATTACTGCTCGTATTGTTTGGAGGCTTATCTGTATATTTAGTAACGCAGGAACGTTATCGGCGTTTGTCAAGACCTGAGGATGAAGTCTTGTTATCCGGCTAATAGGAATTATGATGTGTTGCCAGATTTGTTCATCGATATAAATAAACTGGATGGTTACTATTCCAAACTTAATAAGTATTACTTAATAAGTATTACTTAATAAGTATTTATTATAAATTTCTTACGTGAGTTTTACGTTAATTTCATAAATAAGGTTGATTCAATTGATTGAAGTATATATACAAAAAAGTACAAGTATATATACAAAAAAAGAAACAATGGCACGTTCAGATAAAGCGTTATCAGATAAAATTGCCAATCATTTTACTGAGTGATTGAACGTGATTGATTTGACAAAAATTCTCAATGTTTTTAAGAATTTTTCAGATTTTAAAGGAATATACAAAGATCGGTTCAAAGTATTCAACTAAAATTTCACCATTAAAAAAAAATATTTTAATTTATACAAAAAATCTGAAAAATTTTCTAAAATTATAAAATTAATACGAAAATTCTGAAATTTTGAAAAAATTAGAAATTTTTTTTAAATTATATGAAGAATTCTAAAAAAAATTTTTATCACAGCAAGTAAAAATCAATTATGTATAATCGCTTAGTAAGCAAGCCAGCTTTCTGGTTTAAATATGTGTTATGTTTGTGTCCAATATTTTATTATATCTTTTTGTATTCTAGTCTACTTTTTAATATCTTAATAAAAAATATATATATATGTTTATAAGTTAACATTTATATATTAATTCAGAAGTATAATTTTTCCGGAAACTGGTGCTATACAATATGATGTTATACAATATATACAATATATATGTAATATATAATTGCTATACATAATGACAATGTATATTTTGTGGCTTATATTTTCAACTAATTTAATTAACAACTGATTAAAATGTAATATTAGGTGTAATAAAAAGAAATCCATTATTTTTGCATGAAATTGAATGGAAAAATAATGGATTTCTTTTTACTACACCTAATATATATATATATATATATATATATGTACACATGTATAAATATGTAATATCAATATATGAAATCTCATCATAAAAGTAATTTTAATTTATGAAAATGATCGTTTTCTAAAAGCAAGCAAGGCAGAAATCAATTTATGATTAATATAAATCGAAAATGTTCAAAAAGTCCCCTCATTTACTACGCTTTTCAAGAGTGATTCTTGTCCTTTTATCTTTGTCCAATTGTTTTATCCTCTTGAATTATTTTCTAAAGAAGAGATACAAAGTTTTTTTTATTCCTGCACTAGACTTTCACTTTCACCAAATATCAAATATAAATCTATAGGATCTATTTTACTCAAATTCCAAAGTACATTATTAGTTCAAATATAAAAACAGATGGTTCCGTTTGTTTCTTTTTCTATATCGCAATCTTGTTCAAAAAATGTGATCGAAAACCGGAATCGTAATCTCTTTCAAAAATTAACATTCTCTCTCTTCTCTTATAATTAATTCTTATAAAAATATATGTTTCTATTATTATAACAACTTTATCAAAAAAATGCATTCGCACCGCTTCTAGATATTTTCGCTCCCTCTGGGACTGCATTTCCGAACCAATCGACAGCGATAACGAAAACAAAAAAAAGGAAAATAACAAAAACATTTCGCGCCGTCGTACCGTGCGATGTACGCGCGCATATATATCGTTGTGGCCCATTTAACTCGCGACGAAACGGAACACGCCCATTCCGCGCTTATGCAATTGTAAACTGATTGTAAACATCGTCGTGCAATCATTGCCGACGACGTCTTCTCCGCGACGCGTGTATCACTTGTGTGGGTACACGCGACGTCGCGTTTTTCGCGACTAGCATCACGCACAGCATTATAAGCGTCCCCCAGCCATCGGAATCATCAGATAAGGATTGCCGCGCGAGCTGACAACTACGGCGCTCCTCAAGAATTCTCTTCCTCTTGTCTTCTGTTCTCGCGCGGAAAGTAATTCGGCGTGAGCGCTCGATAGTGCAGTAAAAATAATAAGTCATTCAATGGTTAACCAAATACCTGTGCCGCAGGCCAAATATGAATTATTAACTAACATACGACAGTGAGTACATCGAAAGTCTCTGCGAAATGAAAGCGCTCGGAACGCGAATGCGTCGCCTTTCGGAGCTGCTTTTATAGTCATTTTATAATTAATACATGCGAGAGAGAGAGAGAGAGGAGGGGAGGGGGGGAGGAGAAGTAAAAGGTAAATTTGTATCGTATTTCTCGCGCTATGAACAAGACAATATGTACGTCATCGCTGGTACTTTTAAACCTTCCCCGCCTCT
>NW_012130077.1:4822467-4824316 GCF_000143395.1 Atta cephalotes
GAGAGAGAGAGAGAGAGAGAGGGGGGGGAGAGATAAAGGAAATTTGTATCGATTTCTCGCGCTATGACAAGCAATATGTACGTCATCGCTGGCTTTTAAACTTCCCCGCCTCTCAACGCGAAAGGTCATACTTGTCGTTATTTGTATAAACGCGACTAGACTGATAGATTTTCCATAGCCGATCGTCTTATATGTAGATTGAATACGAAACAAAAACTGCTTTCAGACCACGCTGGAGAACGCAGGTCGTTTGTCTTACTTTGTCATTCCTGATTGTCGGAGTGTTGTTTATCACACGCGCTTGGTTCGGCATACTCCTACTAAAATCTCCAAAGACCAACAGATTCGTCGAGGAACACATTGACGATGCCAAGATTGCTACGTGGCTACGTCGGGCTCGGATGTACGCCGAGTCGACGAAGGAGAATCAGAATGCGGACAGGAACACAAGTGTCAGCGCATCGGAACAACACCGCCACGATACAACCGGGTAAAAGACTCTCTGAACAGATATGATATTTTTTATCCATTTTAGATTTATATTTATCTAATAAGCAGAATATATTAACATTGTGCTAGCAGTTGTATCATTCAGAATACTGCATCAATTGCGTCTATGTTGAGATTATGTTCTGCAAGCAGTTTATCAACATGGAATATGATCCACTTGATACTGCAAATGCTTTAAAGCATTCTTCTTTGATTCGTCACTTTGTAAAATTCTTTCTTCTAATTAGTCAACGAAGCATTTGCAGCATTAATTGATTTATATTCCTAATCTGACAGCAGAAATTATTAAGGATGTTTTTTAGTTTACTAATAAATATTTTAAGTTTTTTGTCATTATTTTACATTTCTGAGAAATATGCCCCATGAGGAGCTAGGATATTTAAAATTAGAACGGAGTTGATTGATTGAATCTACTATTTCACTTTTCTAATTTCATTTTCCGATTCCATTTTCGGTGTCCGGGACGGCACTCTCTCAAATATTATATATATAACATCTAACTATGAATATCAGTTTTAATTTTTTTATATGAGTACTTTAAATATGTAAAATGATTTATATAAAATTTCATTATAATGCAGAGATTAGTTATTAGTAATGAAAATAAATAAATAAATAAACAAAGTTTATTTATTTCTATTAGAGCATAGATAAAAAATATTAGTTTTTATTAAAATAATGTTTTATCCAAGTCCTAAATCACAGCTGAATTTTTATTTTTAAATGGTATCTAGAATAATCTGTAATTTTTCCATTATTTTAAAATTTTGTGTAATACATCTTTAATTATTCTACTGAGTTTTTCTACATAAATAATTTTAAATACTCTTATAACACTTATACAAAAAAATTGAGACTTTTGTCAATATTTTTTAAATTCTAATATTAGAAAATAACAAATAAAAGAAATAAATTATACCACGTCCAGAAAATGACTATGAGTCACACATTTTATGATCAGATTAGAAGATTCGAGCACGTTATTTACTTCCGCATGCATTATTGTTATATCCTTGGACAGCCCAAAACAATAATGCATGCGGAACTAAATAATGCATTTAAGTCCTCCAATCTGATAACAATGTGTTACATAAAAATGTTTAAAAACAAACTATGTTACATAAAAGTATTTAAAAACAAAATGTTTTAAATATTATACAACTAACTAAAAATTATACAACTTTTGCATATATAGTTTATTTTTATTATAAAATACAATATTAACTCATTTGTGGATGAGATACATCCCCCTTAAATATATTTCATTTAAATGGAATATATATATATATATATATATATATATATNTATATTAATAACTACTGCTAGACTAGTTCTGTT
>NW_012130077.1:4824336-4828622 GCF_000143395.1 Atta cephalotes
CCTTAATATATTTCTATTAATAGAATATATATATATATATATATATATATATATGTATATTAATAAACTCTGCTAGCATTCTGTTGATCAAAATTTATAACAGACCCTGTACAATTCGATTTTTACATATTTGACTATTCAGCAATCTGAGTGTATGTTATTTGAAATCTAGCCAGGTCCTCGTGTGCTACTATACAATACCGGGGGACCTGAACACGTCGTGGGAGCTCAGTCCGTCGCACATTGACCCTCATATTTGTACGCATATTATCGTGGGTTTTGCGGGCGTGGTGAACAATACGCTCGACATAGGCGACGATGCGCCGGTTTATGAGCGAGTAGTTGCTTTAAAGAATCTCGAACCTAACTTGAAGGTCATGATCAGCGCTGGCGGAAACAATGAGCTCCATAATGGTTTCTCCGAGATGGTAAAAAATCACGCGAATAGAAAAAAGTACGTCCACCATGCTACTTCCCATTCCTATGTGTGATACATATTCTAGATATATAAATATAAATATGTCCCTATGTTCAGGTTTATCCAGTCAGTATTAAACATTACCAAAACTTTCCGTTTGGATGGTTTTGACGTTGATTGGGAGTTTCCAGCCTGGTTAGGGGCGGATGAGCGTGAAAAAATACATTTTGCGCAATTATTACAAGAATTACGAAAAGAATTTGACCATAGTGGGCAAAAATTGATTTTAACAGTTGCAGTTGCAGCGCCACAGGCCATTGTGGACCAGAGTTACAGTATTCCTGAAATGGCAGAGTATGTACTGTATAAGAATATAATAATTATGGATTATCATAATCATAAAAATAATATTACAAATTGTGTCATATTTTTCAGGCACATTGACTTTATAAATCTCATGTCATATGATTATCATTTTTACGTTTGGTACTTCCCGGTAACAGATCTGAATGCCCCACTCTTTCCTCGTTGTACAGAGACAGGCTATTTATCCACATTAAATGTGAATTTCTCTGCTCAATACTGGATAGCAAAGGGAATGCCACGTGAGAAGATTGTTATTGGTATACCGGCTTATGGTCACACATACAAACTGGACAATCCAGTGAATCATGGTTTACAAGCGCCGGCTAGCGGATTCGGAAAGCTTGGCGTAAAAGGCTTTGTATCTTATCCTACGATTTGTCAATTTTTAAAATCTGGAGCTGAGAGCGTTTTTAATAAAGAAAGTCGTGTGCCATATGCGTTCAAAGACAGGGAATGGATATCTTACGACAATGAGGAGAGCGTTTCTTATAAGGTAACGCGTTTTAACACAACATCAAGTATTCAGCAGATTTGTAAAATCTATCTGTAATGTGTAATGTAACATATAATAATATAAACTTAATTGAAACGTTTGTATTATAGAATATGTGGATTCGTACCAATGGTTTCAAAGGAGCCATGATTCTATCTTTAAACGTTGATGATTGGAACGGTACTTGTTATGGTACAAATGAGACATTTCCTTTGACACGTACCATCTCGAAAGTATTATTTAAGGAGTCAGACAAGTAATAAAATAGGAATACTTTAAAAACATACACATACAATCAATGAATCTAATTATTATTATAAAGCTTAAGACATTTTACATTAAAATGATCCATTCCATCGCATTCCTATTTAATATTACTTGATGTACACTCTACCTCAGTTGCTCAAAGATTCTTTTGTACAATTAAGTTGCTAAAATATTTCGAGCACAGTATTATATGCTGTAATAGAGCATAGCACTTGTACCTGGTTGAGTCGAATAAAAAATATACGCGCGTTAAATTATATATTACATAAAGATATACGTTTCCTACATGATATTATTTATTGCTTCACAAATAAATGGTACCCGCGAAATAATTCTAAGATATTCTCTATTAAATAATTTTGAAAGGAGTAATAACAATGCACAGTAACAACAATGAAAAAATATAATTATTTCGAAAATGCCATATTATCCATAATAAATAAGCGTACAACAGTCGTTCGTTTCAGAATAAGACTTTAAATTCGTAATCAATTTTATTTTTTCAAGTACTGCGTATATAGATAAGATAATTATTGTTATAATTATTCAAGCCATGTTAACTGATCTCGTTATACCAATGTCATAAAGTATGAAATATATAAAACTGTTTTACCCGAAATTTAAAAACAATTGCATTGCCAATTTTTATTTCTTTATAATAATACATACATTCCTTTATATGAATATTTACATTAATAATTATATACATTTAACATATATACTTTTTTTATTTAATTATGATAACAGCAATACTACCAACTGAAACTTTTTTGTGATTAGAGTATTTAATATTAAAAGAACAACAAAAATAACAACAAACTCTTTTATAAATATTTTCTAACAAAATATACGATACAAGGATAGATGAGAGGGCTATGAACAATGTTGAAATAAATTAGCTTTCTCTTATGATACGCATTTCATAGCGTATTTTGATAATTTATTGCATTACATCCAAAGATATTTACGATTCGATGAGCGATTAAAAAAACGATAGAAAGATGTTTATGAATGTACTATCGCTGCACATCATTTTCATGATTCCATCACTTATAAAACGCATGTATATGTAAACAAAAAGTTTTAAATATAATTTCTCCGGTATTGTAGATAGGACAGATACGACAGATAACTTTTTCGTGAGATGTATGTAATGGTATTTAATGTCCTTATCGGCAGTATGCACTGCCCGGAACCTCATCTCAGGATTTACCACCGAAACCTCCCATTAAGTTTCCCAATCCACCTGCCGCGCCCTGTTGTAACTGTTTCATTATATTTTGCAATCCTGGCATACCACCTAAAATAATTATGATAAAGATACACTGTGTTTATAGAAAAAGTGATCAAAAGTGGAAAATTCGAAATAAATTAAAAAATAATACGGAAAGCATTATATAATGAGATGGTTTGTATTTTCAAGAACTATAGTGAATAAAATGCTTTAACTTTAATAATAAAATTTATGAAGAATTCTCTTGTATAAAACTGTGTTTAAATCATTAAAATCATTAAAATTTCAATTTGTACAAAATTGCTCACCCATTTGATGTAATACACGCGGATCCATCATTTTAGCCATTTGATGATTCAGTTTCGCCATTTGTGTAGGATTAACGTTTTTCGCCATATCTCCCGCCTTGAACAAACCCTTTATACCTCCCATTTTCTTAACAACCGCTGCGAATTTTGTATATTGCGTAATTAAATCTTTGACCTCTTTTTCCGTCACACCAGAACCCCTTGCCACTCTCATTATCCTTCCAGGTTGTTTACTGAATAATTTAGCTCCATCTCTACTGTCCAACTCTGAAATAAAAACGTAAATATTACTGAAAAATTAGATAAATTGTTATGAGAAACAATATAAAGGAAACATTTTAAACAAACCTGAATCGTTCATACTGTCCATAATAGTCATGAGTCGTTTTAATCTTGCCATTGATTCTTGCTCTGTCCCTTTGGACATGAAATCTTGACTAAATCCAGGAATCATATTCTACATACAATAAAATTTTAAAAGAATATTTTATATTATTATAGTTTTACATACACATACACGCGCACGCATGCACGCACCCACGCAAGATGTTTGGAATTAGTGATAGTCTTTCGGATAGGAGCAGAATGGACTAATCTGAAAAGAAAAATCCTCTATCATTTTGCAATTTTCGCAATAGTTAACAAGATATTAATTGTTAAAAACTGCCGAAAATTGATCTTCAATAATTTTTTACTCAAATACTACAACTTTACAGAAAAAAAACTGCAAGAGACGAAAATTATTTATTTTCTCACAGAATTCTAAGAATTTTTTCAGAATTTTTCAATACCGTATTTTCTCATGTTGGTAAAAATGAGAAAATGCAGTGCTAAAAAGTTGATAAAAAATTTTGAAAAATTCATAGAATTCTTTGAGAAGAAAACAATTTTCTGTAAAGTTGATAGTATTTAAGTAAAAAATTATTAAAGATGAATTTTCAGCAATTTTTAGCAATTTATCTTGTTAGCTATTGCGAAAATTGCAAAATGGTAGAGGACTCCTCTTCTCAGTTTAATCCATTATACGAAAGACTTATCATTAATTTCCAAACACCCTATGCACACACACACACACACACACACACACACACACACACACACACACACGCACGCACGCACGCACGCACGCACGCACGCACGCACGTACGACGACACGCACGTACGCACGTACGACGACACACGTACACGACTACGTCTACG
>NW_012130077.1:4828642-4842321 GCF_000143395.1 Atta cephalotes
GTCTACGTCTACGCCAACGACCAACGCAACCGCACGCACGCACGCACGCACGCACGCACGCACGCACGCACGCACGCACGCACGCACGCACGCACGCACGCACGCACGCACGAGTGTTATTTTTAAATATTATTTACCATTAGTTGTGAAAATGGTCCCATCTTCATGATATTTTGAAACTGTTCGTACATGTCTCGTAAGGTAAATTGACCATGTTTGATTTTTTCAAGTAATTCTTCGTTATCGTCTAAGTTGAGTTCATTTACTTTGTCAATAAGACCTTCAATATCTCCCATACCTAGCAACTTGCTAATGAATGGTTTCGTTTTAAACGGTTCTAGATCATCTATATGTTCTCCTGTACCAACAAATATTACAGGACTTTGTGTCGCTGCAACACTGAAAAAAAAAAAAATATTATATAGTATGTATATTATAATTCATGTAAGACATAATACATGTATTAAGTACCGTGGAAAATTTGTATTGAGTTGTCCAGAAAGTTCGTGCCGCAAAAGATTTAAATTTAATAAATGTATACTAAAATTTAAATCTTCTGCGTTTGAATTTTCCGGACAATCCAATATTGTTTCTTTTCCTATAAACTTCTCTTGAAAAAATAATACAAACTTTCAGCGGTACCTAATATAATATTATATATAAAACTTATATATATATAACATTATATGTATATATATTATATGCAATTGCTTATGCTAGAAGTATAATAAAATAATTTCTCTGTTTAATTTGCATAAACATATTACAAAAAACAAAAAATATATAAAATTATTAAACTAGAAATTAGAAAAAAAGAACTTACGCGGAAAGTGCTCCACCACCTTTAGCGTGGCCATCTAATTTTGTGATTATGATGGAACCAACGTTAACACGTTCTTTAAAAGCTTTTGCCTGTGCTTCGCAAGCTTGACCTATCGTTGCATCCATTACAAAGATTATATTGTCTGGTTGCTGGAATATGCAAAGACTTAGTATTTAAAAAATTTTTTTTCTCTATGCATTGTTTTTTGAAAAAGTGCTATAATTTTACCACAGCATTGGCGACTTGTAACATTTCTTCGAATAATGATTCTTCCTGTTTATGCCTTCCACTTGTATCTACAATAATAATCTCATATCCTTCCTTCTTGAACATGTCGACACCATCTTGTGCAATTGTTACAGGATCTACTTCTGTATAACTAAATTTAGAAATTGTTAGCATAACACAATAATCTTGCAGTAGCATAATAACGTAGATTGTAATAAATATTTTCTATTCTTTATTTACCTCCCATAAAATGGTATCCTAGCTTTTGTGGCATTTTGCTTTATTTGATCATATGCACCAGCACGAAAAGTATCAGCGCATACTAAGCACGCCTTCCAATTTTTCTTAAGATAATGATACGCCAATTTGGTACAAGTTGTTGTTTTACCTGATCCTTGTAAACCAACAAACATAATTATGTTAGGACGGCCTTTTACTGGTTGATAAGCTTTGACACCAGGATCAATCAACTAAAAAAGAATTGTTGGTTAAAAAAACTGTCAATATATTTTCAAATACTGGAATATACTTTCAACATTATAAATTTTTGTAAGAAATCAAATGATAAACCAACCTTCACGAGTTCTTTGAAAACTGCGCTCTGTATCATCCTCCTTTTATTAATACCACCAGCCATATCATCAAAATCGATAACTTTACGTACATTTTCTCGTAATTTTTTCACTAATCTAATATTTACATCAGCTTCAAGTAATGCTGCACATATCTCTTTCAGCATAGAATTTAAAACCTATCGAAATACTAGTGTTAATTGATAAAGCTATATGATACAAATCTAATGTGCTTTTTTTAATAGCATAACTCAACACAAGTATCATTCTATCTTTCTTGATATTTAAAATCTATATTTGTTTCACTTCAATTTATTGCACTATGCACCAGTTTAGAAAGTACAGAAATAAAAAAAACAGGTCTTCTATGAGTAACAAAGATAGACTAACACTTTTGTCAACTTGTGTCACCAAATGAAAAACATTCAGTTATATTTAAAAGAACAGAATATAATATAAACACTACAATATATAAGAAATCAAAAGTTCTAATCAAATTATTTCTAAAAAATCAATAGAGGGATAATCCTCTAAAATTCATTATATCTCTTGATTACAGCGTACAATATTGTCAACATTCTCGGACAAATGGAAAATTCAAGCTGTGAATGTAAACATAAGTTCGTACAACAATATTGTTAGAAATAAATGGAAATTTTCAAGCGCGCTGTTTAAAGAGAAGTAACGTCGAATACATATAGGAAGATATGGAATCATATCATTCGGGTTTCTTTTTTTTTGTTTACAAATCATTCTTGAGGAAGTCGTATCACGCGTATTGCGGATAGGTTGCTAAATAAACTCACCTCTTCATTGATGACGGTCGCATTGCTGAGCGACCGCAGAGCGGACGTAATCTTACGTCCGAGATCCGCCAACACCATGTTTGGACGTTTACGCGTTCACGTCCAGCCGCAAAAATAATTATGTACTCTGATTAGCGGTTAGGATGTTAATGTATAAAGTCTGTCATCACGTCCCGACTTGGCCAACACAGCATGACGACACATCCGGTCGCGAAATTCATGAAAGAGCTAAGGAACGACAAACGTCACGATTTTTCATGCGATGCGAGTATCTTGATTGTGATTTATCTCCCATTCGCCGTCAACCGTCAATCAGAAAATACACACGACTTGTTTATACATAACCGACGAGATCCCGTATGTTGCCACCGTCCATATTGATTAGATGCACTCGGCGCGATCTACGTATACCCCTCGTGTAACTCGTGTTTCAAGTCAGTCACTTCCGGATACGCGAAATAAATGCCTGCTGCACACTGAACACGATGAGCGATCTCCAATGAAAGCTCTGCTTTTTCTCACGTGACGAAGCAAAGCAGAGTTCTGTGTGCAGCGCCAGCAGTTATAAATTAAGTGGAAAGTACGCATGCATATAATTACCCAATGTGGGTAAGGAGTTTATTTTTCCTATAAAAATTACAATTGTAACGGAATAAGAGAAAATCAAAACACGAGATTACTATTCTCCAAGAGATTAAGGCTCAACTCAGATTGTAATGCTGTTGAAAAATAACGTAATCTATACCATTCAATATTTTTTTTACTCGCATGTATATAAAACATTTTTATTTGATAAATATTTAAACATTATTTATATAAAAAAATTGAAAATTTTATCTCTTTTATTGAATTAGAAGATACGAGAAAATAAAACAAATTGTATAAGGATGATAGACTTGCATAAAGCTGTTAACGCAATAAATTTATTTATAATTATTCTAAATATAATTATTCTAAATTCTTAATAGAGTATATTAAAGTCTTAGGTTTATTCACATCGCACTGTATACAGAGGAACTTAAGATTTATGATTTTTTAATATAATTTTGTTGCAAGAGACCACATTGTATTAATTAATCAGGAAATTAGTTTATATTACAATTTCCTCTTTTATGATTTTATTATTATTAATCATACTGGAGATAAAGTCACTTTTATTCTTTTAAAACAACGCAACATAGCAATAATGTACATAAATCAATAAAAAAGAAACAGGAGAATCCTATAAAAATTTAAATATATTTACCTAATTTAAGTCTGATCTTTCATCACCTTCAAATTTCTTTCTAATTTTATTACAGCAATTCCATTGCTTTCATAATGTCTCCTCAAATGTACTCTGGAATCTTTATCTAAAAGCACTTTTTGCGATTCACTCTGGATGTCCTTAATTATATCTAAGTTCTAAATTCTTGCATCTTCACGCAATCTCAAATTTTGCAATAAAAAAATCTGCGTTTATTGGCTGATTGGCAGAAACAAATTCTTGGTGCACGATTTCCTCAATGTTAAAAAAACAATTAGGATGATCTTCATTGCGCTCTTGAGTTTTCTCACTTTTTTGAGTCTTTACTACCCGGATTTAGCTTGACTCGATTTTCTTTTTATTTTTCACAATAAAATTGAATCTCAAAAAGCGGTGTTCTAATCAAGAATCAAGAACATCCCAGGCTAAATCACAAAAGATGTTTTAACATAATTTGAGATAAAGATTTCTAAAAGATATTTCTAAAGGAGGTATGATAAAAGCAATGAGATCAATGTACAACAAAATCAATGTAAAACAATGTATATTACTTTGAAGGGGATGTGGATTCCAAATATAAATTATGTAAAAAATATTTAAATTTTAATAGACCTAGTCTGATTTCTTTTTGATTAACTTGTGTGTGTGTATTTTGTGTGTGTGTGTGTGTGTGTGTGTGTGTGTGTGTGTGTGTGTGTGTACATGTTATATATTATACATATGTTGAAAATGAGGTACAGGTCATTGACTTTGCAGAAATAACGCAATGTCGGATGTGACAGTGAAATCTTATCTTCTCATACCTAGATGGACATGGCAGTTGAAAGAGAGAGACACGCATATAAATTTTTGCTTCTTCCAGTTAATGCGCATACAATTTCAATTTTTTACAGCTAAAGTGCCATTTCCAGGTGCTACTGACATTTCACCTCCTTGTGTACTATCCCGTTGAGGACTCTATCATGACAAAAACACTTTTAAATAGAATGATAAACAAAATTTTTTTTGATGAAATTTATAGAAATTGATATACTAACAATGAGAAAATATAATTGCAAAAAAAGTCTCACCTTCACATGAATATGCTGTTTTAACATCGCAGCTCTTAAGATTAACATACGAGTACGCCTCTGATAATCTTTTCCAACACTCATAGACTTCTCAAAAGTGGTGCTACGTTGATCGACATCTTTTGCATATAAAATCTGTAATAATTGTATCAATTGCACAATTAAATCTATATATTTCTTAATAATTTATTAAAATACATTATTAAAACTCTCACATAATTTATAAATGTCTAAAGATATTTAGGAGCATCAAGCGTATGTATAATGATATATTTATTAAATAAATAATAACTTTACTGAAATGCATTGAATTCAATGCGCACTGCTAGAGGTGATTATATATCTTGTTTGATTATATAATATAAATAAATTGAATTTTTAATATTATATATATATAGAGGACAATATATATCAGAACATAATCATTGTCTTTTGCAAGTTGAAAGTTTATTTTTTGCAAGTTATCTTTTGCAAGTTGAAAGTTTAGAAGATTTATAATCATACACATGCTCGAGTTTCTGGATAGATTGATGTAATGCACCTTAAGAAAAATATAAAATGTTAAATGTAAATCAAGTGCAACTTCTCACCTTGTTGTGTGAATCTATACGAGCTTGAATCTGACCATCGAGAATAAGTTGCATGAGTTCATCTTCTAATTCAGATACAGTTCTATTGAATGCAGTCGCCATTCTTCTCATGTCTGCACTTAGGTAAGGACTAAAATATTGTATCAAGGCTCTATTTCGAATTTGTGTATACAACAGGTTTACATGAGGTGCTATGTACATATCCAAGAGAATATTATCCTTTATCTCATCGAGCAGTTTCAAACAAGATGCATATTTTGATTCATAAAATTTGAAAATTATATCTCGGAGTTGTGGTTCTAATTCTAGAAATAATTTGAAGGAACTACTAAATATAACTTGTTTTTGCAATTCGTGTCTGTCAAAAGTTGCTAAAGCACAAAGTCCTCCATAAAGAGCTACATTTCCAGGGGACAGCAATTCAGGGCAGTCGCAATGATCTAAAGACGCTTGTAAAAAATGTTTTGCGGCCATTTTATATTTCCTTGTTGCCAATTCTGCCAAGCCCGCTGCCACTTTTAACTTTGTGACTATCGCTTGATTGTTGTCTTTACCATGTAATTCTGGAAAGTCTGGTGTACTTTCAGCCTTGGTGACATAACTAAGTACATGAGACCAATTTTGTAGATAAACAGAAACTTTGATTACATTCAAACACATGTTCACAACGTGCTTGCCACTAGTACAGTAATCTCGTGCTCTAGAGTAACATTTTAAAGCATGAACGAGATCGCCGCAATTCAAGTAGTGATCTCCCAAATCATCGTGACCTCTTCGTATGCTCTCCTTAATAGAGTTGCTCTTGTAATTTTTCAGATCAGTATCGAACTTTTCTAACTTAAGAGCAGCCTTCTTAGATCGAGTCTCTACCCATGTCTGATCCATTGTTGGCATATCCTGAGAGGTTGACTGTGTCGCTATATCTGGTAATCCAGGAGTATAGCCCATAGCTTCCACAAGCTTTTTATGCAACATTATATAAAGTCCAACATTATATGTAGTCATCACATAAGTAATTGCCATCTTTAATGCTTCTATTCGTAACGATGGACAATGATCAGCGATATATACAAGCCTGTGTAGTTTTGCGAGTCCAGTATAACTATTGGCATATACCTCCAAATCCTGATAAAAAAGTAAGGAAACAATGCTCATACAATGAAATTGAATTTCTGTGATTAACAAATATAGAATTGTTTTTATATTAAACCGATCTTTATACGTACTAGCGTCGGGTTTTCTACTATATATGGTTCCTCTTCAGCATTATCATTATCCTCTGTAGGAGCATCAACCTGCATTGGCTCCACGACATTTTGCTGCAAATAATAAGATAAAAGACAAACCATTCAGCCTACGGGAGTATTTCAATCGAGAAGAATGAAGAAACAATAAAGAGATGCGTGCAAGTGAAGGTTTGCTCTGGATAACCCCCAAAACAATTATTCCCTCTTGAGTCGCGTGCGATCTTGAGGAGAATCGCTCGTGTCTGATTTCGATGGGAAATTTACCTGAACGTCGTGAACTTGCAGCGGCATCGTTAGCCTTATCCGTTATATTGAAACAATAACTCTACGTACAGCTATCGGTGACAGACAGAATTGGACAGAATTATACCTCTCGTGAAGAAACGAAATCTTCACCGAGTACTATATATAAATCAAATACGAAACACGCATACACGTATGTACGTACACGCGGAGTGTATAAACTATAGACCACGGTATAGTATATACAGTAGCGCAACTCTCCTGATTTTGTTGGCTAAAATGGAGTGCGCATGCGTAAAATAAATAAGGGGCTCCGCACAATAAAAGGAACAGGGAACAGAGAACAGAGAATAAGAATTTCAACCTATCAGAAATCATGTATTGTGAAATAGATAGGTTGAAATCCTTATTCCCTATTCTCTGTTTCCTGTTCCTTTTATTATGCGGAGCCCCTAAGTTGCCCCATCTCATTTCCTCCTTTTTTCATTGCTCTTTCTCTCTTTCTCTCTCTCTCTCTTCTTTTTTCTCTATTTAAATGAGCGTTTCAATATTCCATTTAAACATTTGTTTTTCAGGCATACATGGTTCAGAGTAGAAATTTAGAAGGAAGTATTACATATATTGTCTGTGTGGTGAAATATTGTGTGAGAAACTTCGAGAGATTGGTCTAATTTTTGTGAAAAAGTGATAAAGTGAAAAAGTAAACAAAAGTAACATAGAAAATTGAACAAGAAAGATTTCTTTTTATTTATTGTATTTTAAATTTATTTTTTAAACATAAATTTCTTTTATATCAGCTTTCTCATAATATTTTCATAGATATATAATTAATATAATATTTCTTTATACAAATATACATTTTTAAGTTAATTTAATATTTTTCCTAATTTTTCTTTATTTTTCTTATTTTTTTCTTTATTTTTCAATATATTTTTAAATATATTTTACAATTTATTTTTACAATTAATTTTCATAAAGTCTAAATTATTTCATTGCAATATTAGGTTTATTCGCGTCGCATGCTTTAAATACCCCAATAAGTTCCTACAATAATATTTACTCACTTCAACGAATTCGTTAGATTACGATGCGAATAAATGTAGTGAGTTTTGCGAGAATTTTGACAGAATGAAAAAAGGATGAAGAGAGAAAGAAGTTTAAGTGACTGTGACAACATAAGATAACTTAGGGGTTCCGCACAATAAAAGAAACACAAAATAGAGAATAGAGAATAAGAATTTTAGCCTATCAAAAATCATGTATTGTGGAATACGCAATTTCTGATAGGAAATTCTCTGTTCCCTATTCCTTTTATTGTACACCCCTTTTCTTATTGCATGCCGCAGTCCATTTTGGCCAACACTAACATCAAAGGTGCCGACAGAGAATTGCGCTATTGTATATACTGTGACCATGGTAAACCAGATACAAGTATGTATAATCAGTAGGGACACTTTCGTGTTGATACATTTGATCAACATGCTCATCACGTGATCATTCGCTATCTAGGCTAATTCCAAAATTTTCTCTCCGAGGAAGATTTTGCTCTATGTGCTATATAGTATACGTTACGTATATAGTATACGTTACGTATATAGTATACGTTACGTGTATTATATATTTCGAGTAACATTTTTTCGGAGAGGAAATTTTGGAACGTAATCTTAATGTAGAACCTAGAATATGATCAACGCGATGTTGCATACGCTTTGAAATATTTTTTAATTGGTTAGTTTGTAAAATTTTTTCTTATAATTGGTCCATCAAATGCTTCAAAGCATTTGTAGCGAGACTTTGACCGCCCGAATAGAAGAAGATGTCCTATCTATTTTCCAGAGATACTTGTAAAATGGTTTGTATATATACACACGGGAATATAAATGCCTAGCCATTTGACACGCGTATCGAAGCACAAAAAAAAAGAAGAAGAAAGGTATGAGAAGTCAAAAAAAATATGGCCAAGCGTTTGTATATACGTTTCTGTCTTACATTTATTTACATTGGATCCGGCCCAAAATGAACACGCATTTTTTCGCGGAATGTTCCTACTTATACTGTGATATATATATAAGATATATATATATATATATATATATATATATATATATATATATATATATATGTTCGTGATATATATATGTTCGTGTTATTTGTATTTTTTTGCACTTAGCATCTTCGCTTTCTCTCTTTTCAACGTCTAAATATATATCTATTTTATGGATGCGTTCAGGAAATCAGGAATCTGGATAAGGGTGAGGTAAACTCTAGGTGCACTAGAGTAGTCCAGAGGTCTATCTAGACGAAGGAGTTTCTGAACGCCTGAATGATGCAATTGGGTGACTGATAAACATTGGAAGATTGAGAAAAGGCATGAAAGTAAGATTAATTGCTGTTACAATTACGAAAAAGAGATCATATTTGTTCTACAAGTCAATTGTATATTGAACATAGTGACCTAAAAACCTTTCAATAATTATGTAACTTAACTTTATAAGGCACGTGATTTTATAGTGTGAAATGCGCATTGCGCATGCGGGGCGACTTTTACCCAACTGAAAAAATAGATTGATAGATAGAGTGATCTTAGAGTGATCTAAATCGTTTCTGAACGCTTTGGGACGTTTAAATTATACGTTTCTAAACATATGAGGTGTATACTAAAGCATTCCAGAGTTCTAGGCGTAATTTCTGAACGCATCCCATTTTAAGTTAAAAAATTTTTGGGGATTTCAAGCAACGCAAACGGACCTATAGACTCTAACTAGAGTCTAGAGCGACATGAGAAAGTCGCACGTTGATTGGTCCGCCATTTTCAGGAATTCCCGTCCTATATTTATACCCATTATTCGCATTACTTTTAAATTTCAATATGAACAAAATTAGATATTTTAAAAATATAAACAAATAAATTTCTTTACATTACGTATCGAATGTATGAGAGAAGAAATGTTTAATTTAACACTTTTTTTTTTACTAAATTATTTTGAAAATTAAAATATTAGATTGTATATCTTGAAACGAAATTAATATTACAAAAGCGAACAAGTTTATTAGAATATTTATAATTTCATTAGTATTAGTAATAAATTTATCTAGTAAATTTACTCACTTCGGAAAATTTCACACATTTCAAGATATATATAATCGGTATACATACTCTGGTACATAAAGAAAAAGAAATAAATTTTTTTTATACTTTTAATATTTATTTTACAAATTATTGTGCATCGCCATTAGTTTAGGCATTAGGTTGAGTGAAGACCCTCTAATAAGAGTCATGATACGAGCTGAATTGTTCAATTTTTGCATCGCTAGAAGGACACAGTAAAATTCAATTACTCATAATTAAAAAATCACATCGAATGGACTAAAAGGTGCAATATGATGAGATTTTTCAATGAAAACTTTTTATCCTTTTTTGATAAATATCTGATGAGATGATGCCTTGAATGTGAGTTCCTATAATTATGGACTACGGCCGAAAAAATTAATGAATTTTGTGATAGTTCTCAAACCTTGCTAACGATGACTATTCGATGTTCTCCTCTTTTTCCCAAAAATTTATATAAAAGAAAAGATGAATTTTTTTCAGAATTAATGCTCTGTGCCACATTGAGATTGGACGAATCAATGATATGTTTGTTAAAGTCTTTAGGCGGTATATTCTACGTACAAAAAACTACATTTAATAGATATCTTTATGAAGACATATATCCATGTACGATGAAGATGTCGTTTGGACGTCCAAGATGTCGAATTTGCATGGGTACTTACTTCACGGAAAAATACGATGTGCACTCTTATTCTTCATATCATACATTTATTCCGAAAAAATTCCTTTATAATGTTTTTCTTATCATCGCAAGATTATTTACTGACGTGTTTCAAATGATTTATAACGATTGAAGACTTCCTCTATCGAATGTTGTAAGAACTTTTTCTGTTAGGCGCTAGCATATGATTTTCATTGATCGCGCATTTAGATATCATTGCGTGGACTTAATTTCTCGTGCGATTGGAAATAATTATAATAATTTGGCGCTAAAATTGTATATAAATAAGTTTATTTACAGTACAGTGGTCGAAAGGCACGAAATAAATAGCTGAAAGTCGAGTTGCTCGAAATAATTGCGATTCGAGAAAGATTCGGTGTCGAAGATTCCAGAAGAACCTTATTGGTTTCCATTGTTGTCGAATCATCGCGCTATCGTGGAATTTAGCGATTCCCGTTTCTGTCTTGCTCGACGATTTTGAAACCAGATCTTGATCTGCGAACACAACAATAAGTTCGAATTTCGATAATCTTAATACCGCGCAACTTCTTTATTTATTAGTGACAGAACAAGATAAAGACGGAAGTACAGACAATCAATTCTATTAAACAGCGATTGGTCAGTTAAAGGTCGATTAAGCAATTGGCGTTGATGCACACAGAACGCTTGAAATTAGCACGCCATTCAATTTATCGCTTTTCCATAAAAGCGAAAGAATGGGCGTTCAAGTTGACAAAGCGACCTAGCCTGCTCGCCGAGCAAATGAACATAATTGATTGTTATTTATAGATCCAATCAATCATTTTCAATCGCTCGGTAAGCATGCTTACACTGAGAAAAAAATGCTGTTGATTCAATTAAAATCTATATTACGGGCTGTCACAAACATGAATGATTAATTCATGTATTTTTATTGACATAAAGGCATAAATTATTATTTCAATAATCAAGATCTTTATGTCAATAAAAATATACATGAATTAATGTTAAACTTATGTTAGTGACAACCCGTAAAATAGACTTTAATTGAATCAACAACCTTTTTTTCTCAGTGTATCTGCTTTGCCGTCTTGAACTCTTATTCTTGCGCTTTTATGGAAAATGATATTGAAATGGATTCAGAGTTTCAGAATATTGATTCACGAATGTTAAAATGAATGCTTTTTAATCTTGAATGCATTTTTATTCATTTATAGGAATTGCATGGAGCATATCTCTATGCTTTTCAATCTAAAAATAATATTAGCTTTTTCTGTGTAAAAACACAATTGTGAATATTATTCAATTCAAAATTTTGAATAGGAAATGTAGTTTTTTAATCCAATTGCATCCAATTGAATCCAATTAGATCCAAAAAAAATATTCGCTATTTAAAATACGTATTCGGATAGAAAAAAATTTCAATCCATTTTAATCCATTCTCGTTTGTTGGGTACTACGAGGCAAATGATTTCCGCAAACAGAACGCGGTAACGCTCATTCAGAAGAATGTTTATTTTGAAATTGTTAGAAATTTTCTTCGCTATTTTCTAAATCTAAAAATATAATCCAATCAGCGTTTATTAAAGCGTTGTCTAAGCAGAACAACAAGTCATGATATCAAAATGATTCTAAAATGATCACTAAAAGTCACTTTTTAATAATTTCCGATTCATTTTAATGTCATTTTGACATTATTGTGACTTCTGCTTGGGTGGACTTCTGCTAAACACAACCAAATAGATTTTTTTATTGCTGTACTAAACTGCACTAAAATTTTCTTTCTCGCTTTGGCTAAATATTAAATATATAATTTATTCTATTTTATTTTAAATACAAAGAGTCTATATCAGTTTAGTTATAAAAAATAGATTTAATATCATATCGTTTTAAAGGTATTTTAATTCTCATTACAATTATGTCTTGTTTTCTTTATTTAGATAAGTTCTTTCTTAAGAAGTCGCATTTAAAAGTCTTCAGTATAAAAAATTGTGAATTGACTCAACGATATCGAATCAAAAGAAAAATCCTCGCAACCGACATACTTTGTTCTGCGGCAATCGTAATGTTGTGGACATCTCGACGACGTCGGTCCTGGATAAGTAAGCACCCTTTTTGTATTTCTCCTCTAATATCTGCAACTGGGATGAGGAGAATGGGATACGAGGATGATCGCCTGCTTGTCGCTTAATCCGTCTTTCAGTGAGAGACCTCCTAGGTAATCTCGGAGGTCTGTACCGAGTGTACTGAAGCCACGTGAGATCGGTCCACCGTGTAGTGCTCTCGCCGACGTGGTCACCGCTTCGCTGTCGTTCCACGACGTTGGGAACGTATGACGTTTCGCGCTTTTCCGGCTCGTCCACACCTTCCAACGTCCGTTCTCCAGCCTTCGTTCCTCTCCGGGAATCGCACTCCGAAGACTCACACTGTTTTCGCGCGTCGACGTCGGCACTCGGGAGTTCCTCCGCAAGTAAACGGGCTATGCTGAAGTCCGTGTTTCTTGTCCGCGAGCTTCGTGCTTCGCTCGTCATCCCGAGAGTTTCACTAAATCCTCCAAAAGACGAACCCTTCGCTATATATACATACATACATACGTACGTATTTTGGGGTACATTCGAACGGCCGAACCCCGTGGGGCACGTACCCCTCTTCTTTCTTTTTTTTTTGCGAGACGCATCCTCTTTTGCGGGCAGATCCAAATTAAACGCATAGTTGCATCGCACGATCGTTATCGCGCTGCTCGCACGACGGGGGCCACGCTTCTGTGTACCTGTCCCATTGTTGCGGCATGCTCTTATACCAGTGTATTATCTGTGATCTGACCACATCTTCGGGATACTTACCGGGTAATAACAATGTAATTGATACTCTGTAGCAAGGGAAATGGATCGCTGATGTAGAGTAGGGAACAGATCGGGGACTCGAGAGTCCCGATTTCTATAGGGCAGATGTCCTGACGCACTGAGGCCTGTATAATTAAAAAGCCACAGGGGTCATCTTAATCCGGTAATATATCCGTCTCATTGATGTAAATATTGAACAACGTGCGGGGAACATGGTCCGGGTATATTGTTACTATACATGTGATCTCTCTCTCTCTCT
>NW_012130077.1:4842828-4854146 GCF_000143395.1 Atta cephalotes
TCTCTCTCTCTCTCTCTCTCTCTCTCTCTCTCTCTCTCTCTCTCTCTCTCTCTCTTTCTTCCTGTCTATCTATGCTCTTATGTCAGATGATACTCGAGTGGATCGAGAAACCGTTGCCTTGTATTACTGCTTGCTCAGAAATTTGCAATTTTGAAACCTGTCGTCCTCTTTTTTTTTTACTTTGTGTCTTCGTTTTGGGAACCTTCTCAGAAAGAGCCAAATCTATTAAAACCGGGCAATGCTAATTTATCGTTATATTCTTTATCAGCATACTTTACAGATTTACATTACACAACAGCCTCTTCTTGTTTTCTTGTTGAATTCTGGTTGAGGTAATATTTTTTGCAATAAGTTGTTTACAGATTTCAAAATGTTAATATCGAATAGACGATTTAATTTAATTTGAAGAGATTAATATTATTTCAGTTTATTTTATGTCGCAAATCTGAAAAGTAATCGGCGCACAGTCACATATCTGAAGAGAAAAATTTATTTAAATACATATAGACGTATTATTCCAGTATCTGATTTTGATCATAAATAACGCTTCTCTTACTTGGTTGATGTATTCATTAGATCTTCTTCTTGTGAAAGAGACCTGACACCACAGACTTCTTAGCAATAAAACGAGAATAGAAGCCTAATGGCTATAATTAATAGTAAAAGCAATCGATATCGATGAAAGAAGCTCAAAAAAGCAAAAAAAGAAATGAACTCGTCTATCAGTTTTTATAGAAACTTTCAAAAAATTTTCTGCATGCAGAAAGTAGAATATACATTATGTAATTACAGGTGAATTTTGCCACATATTTATTTAGCTTTCTATTGATAAAATTAGCATTTTCGATAAACTTGGCTATTTGGAATTAATTCAATGAGCCAAACATTAGCGATATGTTTAGCTTGCTTTAGTTAATTCCAGATAGCCAACTCTGTCGAAAACAAATGTTGCAAAGTGTCAAAATAAATTTTGTTGCTATAAAAAAGATGTAGCAGAAAACAACATTTTTTGCATGCTGAAATACGAAAGCATAGAAGGACTGAGAAAAGTCTGACGCAATTGAATATCTCATTTAAATTGCAAAATGACAGACTCTTCCGACAATCTGCTGATGATCCGTTTTCATCACAATCCATAACTGGATTCTTTTTTCCTATACTATAATTTATTTTTCCTTGACTTGCACCAAATTTGCACCAAAAATTTTATTAAGTTACTTATCTTTTGCGTAAGCGCGCATAAATCAGGGAAATTATTCTGTTTTTGTACGTTAATACGTCAACGTTCCGCACGAATAATGATAACGATAAAGAAATACATTTGTTTCGCTATTTGTTTAAAAATAATGAAAGGACTGATAAAGACGCAATTTACATATCAAGTGTGCATAGCAGATTATATCCTTCGAATTATTACCGTCACGCAAATGAATTGTTCGTTTCATCAGTGAAATCAAACGTAGTTATATTTCGTATTATATGCTGTAATATTATATACTTATATTTTTATAATACCGATATTTTCTAACAATTTTAAATAACAAAGGATATCGAAGGTAGAAAATTATTTAGTACATATATCTAACTGAAATTTTAATGCCGGTATATATATATATATAATTTATTATGGTATTACTGCTCATATATATGTAAAGCAAATTATAAATAATACTTAAACAATATCGATATTATCGATTTCATACATTTAATAACCGAAATAAAAGTATAGCAAGTAGTAGTACGTAAATGTCTGCGTAAACATCATATTGAAGCGTCCAGTAAACGAGAATGGATTAAAATGAATTGAAATTGGATTTTCAAAAATATTGACGAATATTAAAATGAACGTTTTTCCTGAATGCATTTTTATTCATTTATAGGAATTGCATGGAACATGTCTCTATGCCTTTCAATCTAAAAATAATATTAGCTTTTTCTGTGCACAACACATATTGTGAATACTATTCAATTCAAAATTTTGAATAGGAAATGCAGTTTTTCAATCCAAATGCAATTTTGCATCCAACTGAATCTAATTAAATCCAATTGAATCCAATTCCAAATCCAAAAAAAAGTATTCGCTATTTAAAATACGTATTCGGATAGAAAAAAATTTCAATCCATTTTAATCTATTCTCGTTTGCTGGACGATTATGGAATATAATTTAACAATTTATGGTCTATATAAAAAAATAGAAACGAATAGAGTTCTGTCTGGCTGTATTCCAAAATTCATTGCCAGCGCTGAAAATGTACAGTTTATGTTACGTATACATACATTTTCAGCACTGGCAGTGAATTTTGGAATACAGTCTAGATAGATAAGCTCATAGTGGAAGGAACTCCAGGCCTATTTTTTTCAATTAAACTTTTGTACAATTCATCTTTTCTCTTTTTCTTTCCAAAGGGAGAAAAGAAAGAAAGATAAACCGTGCGCGAACTTTAGCTAAAACGAACAGACCTCGAGATAGAATTAGGTTAGGTAAGTTAATCTGAATGGAGGGAAAGAACAGCAGAAGGGGCTGGGCGGATAATGGAGAGGGAATGCCAATTGCTACGAAGTACGACCAAGTGATCAAGTGGCGGCAGAGTGCGGTGGAGGCGGTTGTCTTTCAGGCATTTCGCTCACGATTATTTCGCCACGGATTTCCGTCGTGTCAGCTGTTCCTTGGCGTGAGGAGGAAAAATCCCGTTCGCCGAACGTCAAGCAAGCGACGCGCCCTGACGTTAGACGTCAGTTAGTGTGGCGGACGCGCAACCCAACGATTCATCTGGTGTGTTCCCGCGTGCATTCGAGGAAAGATGCAGGCGAACGGCGACGGAGATCCGGTTTCACCGAGGAAGAAACAGCGGACATCCACCGTATCGAAGGTCACGGTAGTCCTCGGCGCGCAATGGGGCGACGAGGGCAAGGGAAAGGTCGTAGACATGCTGGCGATGGAGGCTGATGTCGTCTGCAGATGTCAGGTATAATTTTCCTTCACGTTTTTCTCGCCCTTGTCATCTCCGACCCCCGTGATGTTCCTTGAGAACCAAGAGATTCACGAAATGATATTTCTCATCTGCGGGACGCGAATAACAATCGGATATCTCCCTTTCGGAAAAAGAACTCGACATTTCCCGGCTCTTTCGCGCTGATTGATCGAGGGACGTCAGGAGAAAATATTAGGTTAGATCACGCGGTATTTCCGGAAAAGATTAAAAATATTTCCTCGAAAGTAACATTTGGCATCCGTTTTGCTCTCCTCGCAGATGATAAGCGAGCATTCGGAAAATGCGAAAATGTCGTACGTTTTATTCGCTTAGTTTTATTTTTAGCCACACCGCGTGTCACCTGACCTGTGCGCGCGAGTATCGCGAATGTATAACAACTTCATGTCTGATATTACATAATTGACGGCCATAAAAGAAATACATTTCTGAAAGAGAGAGAATTAACTCATGAAGTTATCGTTCTCAGACTATCTTTATGACTCAAAAAATGACAAATTATTTTTTATCTTTCACGTACCATAAAAACATACAGCTTTCGTTTTATCTTTTTCAAGGACGGCATAATTAATGATGAAATTAATGTTCTGAATAATTAATGCTAATATAAGAAACTCCAAATTATGTAATATCAATGTATTGTGCATATCTGTATTCGTATATGTATAGGAGAGTTAATAACGTTAAATACATGTATATGATGATTAAAAATACGTTATGTACGATTGGAATTAATGTGCTGTTTTTTGAATAGGTTCAATGAAATTATATTTAAATTGTATTGTAAATTATATAATATATTCAATATAATGAAGTATTACTTCACACTCTTTTCTTTTTTGCCCTTTTCTTATTTTTTATCCCCAATATGGTAAACTTGTATCCGGATTTCAATGCCATTGTTTATGTTGGTGGAAAATTCTGCATCTATTCTTGATTTACAATTCAATGATCAAATCACAATGCGCTGTATTTCCTGTCATAAATAATGGCGAGCCCTGTTTCTTCAAGTATTAATGTAATTTCACAGGGAGGAAATAATGCAGGGCATACTGTAGTTGTAGAAGGTGCCGAATTCGACTTTCACCTTCTGCCTAGTGGAATAATCAATCCCAGATGCAAATCCGTAATAGGTAATGACTTCTTCAAATCAACCAGTAAATTAATTGAATTATAGATATTCTGGTTTGCGAAAAAGTAACATGTGATCTGTCTCTGTGATGATTTTAAAATTTAACGTAAAATGAAAGAATATAGAATAATACTTTATGAAGGTAAATGAAATGCTAATATCATGGATACATATAAAACAGACAATTATTCCACTTGTTCATATAGGTTGCTCTATATCTCTATATCTCTTGATATGTATTATTATCCGAATAACTTTCTGTTATATATCACAAATTATATAATTGATATTATTCATTTGTACTTTCTTGTGTTTGCAGGCAATGGAGTAGTGATTCATTTACCTGGTCTATTCGAAGAATTGGAGAAGAACGAATCTAAGGGACTTAAGGATTGGCAGGATAGGCTTATAATATCGGATCGAGCACATATAGTGTTTGATTTTCACCAACAGGTCGATGGATTGGAAGAATTAGAAAAGGGGACGCAGTCATTGGGGACTACGAAGAAAGGTATAGGACCGGTATATTCAGATAAAGCCGCTAGAGCTGGACTCAGGATTGGAGATCTTCTCGGAGACTTTGACAAGTTCTCCCAAAAGTTTAAAACCTTGGTTACATCGTATCAGAAAATGTTCCCTGCCCTGCATGTCGACGTTAAAGCCGAATTGGAGCGTTACAAGATGTAAGTGTAATGATCATTTTTCAATTTGATTGTAGATCCGATCATGTTAAGCGTATTCTTTATAATATATGGTTGATTTTTTCACAGATACTCTGAACGTATAAGGCCATATGTAAGGGAAACGGTACAATATTTGCATCAAGCTTTAAAGGATGGCAAGAAAGTTTTGGTGGAGGGCGCCAATGCAACGATGTTGGATATTGATTTTGGAACTTATCCGTATGTGACAAGTTCGAATTGTAGTATAGGCGGAGTACTGACAGGTCTTGGTTTACCATGTAGCACAATCGGCGAGATAATCGGCGTCGTAAAAGCCTATACTACTAGAGTCGGCGATGGGCCCTTCCCCACGGAACTTTTTGATTCTACAGGAGAATTGTTGCAAAAAAGAGGCCATGAGATCGGCGTGACTACAAAACGAAAGAGACGATGTGGATGGCTCGATTTACCGTTGCTCAAATTTACAACTCGAGTTAATGGGTGTGTGTAAAGTGATTTTTTATTAAAAAATATTTTTTTAAGGATGGGCGTGACGGTCGAACTTCAACAGAATCACTTCTTTTATCGATTAACGCGATTTAAGGCTCCTGAGTAATCATCATCATATTGGACTGCAAATATTATTTAAAAAACTGCAAATATTGTTTCGAATTGACGCTAGAACCCGATAACAAAATTAATTTTTCAATGTTTTTTTTACGAAATCATTTAGTCCTTGCGTTATTGTCTATATTTATGAAAAATTTATAATTCTGTGTAATTAACAAAAAGATTACCTTATTTGAAAAAAAGTTTGTGTTTGATCGATAAACTTCAGCATCGTCTTTTAATAATTGCTCGATTTAAATTTATATTCAATATAGTATTACTTTTATCATAATCTACATATAGAATATTTTGTCTGTTATTCTAGATATACCTCTATATGCTTGACAAAGCTTGATATCTTAGATACCTTACCAGAGATAAAAGTATGCGTTGGATATCGGTTAAATGGGAAGGACATAGATTATTTGCCCAGTAGTACTTGGGAATTAGCAAAAGTCGAAACAGTATATAAAACAATCGAAGGTTGGCAATCCACTACCGAAGGTGTACGTTCCTTGGATAAATTGCCACCTAATGCACATAAGTACATACAAATTATAGAGGAATACTTAGATGTGCCAGGTACGTAAATGCTTTTTGCACATGTATATAATGCATATGTAAATCTACGAGAGAATTATATATATATATATAGAGTAATTTATATTTGATTACAGTCAAATGGATCGGCGTAGGAGCAGGACGAGAAAGCGTAATCGCTCTCTGACGACACACGGTCCCTATAATGTTACTTAAACGCACGGCATTAAATGTATTATTAATTTTAATTCTATCTGTAACATTTGCAATGCAAAGCTGATGAGCGCACAGACATATTGTAATAATAAGTTTTCAGCGCGCGAGCGCGCGAATGTAGTATTAATTTTGAATCTGAGCAATGTATAATTATAACAACAATGTGAATGTTTAGTCATTTTATAGTATATATAACAAACGAACCGAAAATTATTAAAAATATCCATTATATTATCCATTTATTTTAAATAGATAATATAACGAATTTTTTAACGATTTATTTTAAATGAATATTCTGTTTTATTAGAGATATATATTGAAATGTTTATCAGTTTTATTATTTTTTAAATCATTTTTGTTATTTGAGATAAATGTGTTGAATTCGATAGTATATGCTGTCATAATCTTGTTGAGAAAGTTGAAATGTGCAAAGAAAAAAAATATATATCGGTATATTAAAAGAAAACATTTAAAATTCTTCATAAATTGATTTAAAAATCCGACATTGGCTTACGCGTGCGCACTGTCACTGCGATCCTAACCTGTAATTGTGATGTCAGTATATGAATGTATGTGTTGTATTTACGGAAGATAACTTTCCACCAGCCGGTGGGGCATATAAAAAAAAAGTGTTAAATAACCTTAATAGATTGACACTTGGATACTCCCACAGGATTAGGAAAAAAGGTATATGTACAGTCACTATTTGATACTATAAAACAAAATCCATAAGTTTAATCATAAGTTACTTTTCTATAAAATACGATTGTTTACTAACTGTTAAGAGAGATAATCATACTTTTTGTTCATTTTTACAAATATTTTAAAGCGATCTTATCATTTTGTTTTGTTCAAATTGTCTTTGTTTACAAATGGTATATAATAAAAATTAATGTGTCATTCCTTGCTTCTGACGTTACGATTCAATATCATTCAATGGCTAAGATGACTTTTAGAATAAATAGGAATCAATGTCAAAATTGACAAATTCAAAATTACGAAAGACTTTTATACATATAAATTTTCGTAATAACTTCGAATAATTTTTCGAAGTTTAATTCGAAAAGTTTTGAGAATCCATCATATTAAATCTATCATATAAATCCCATTTAACCTTGAATATCTTATTAACTATAGCCGATATTGTAAATTCCTTTTGAATGCTCAAAGTCCTAAGAATATATTTCATTTTGATAGCAATAAAACTTCTTCGGCACCTGATATATCATAATTACAATAATTATGACTTAAATATCTGAAAATACCTTTTTTTTACTGCAAATTTTCTCAAAATTGTGAGGTAATGGAGCAGAAAATCAGATTCGTATTATCAAGATCCAAAAAACTACGGGAGATGACTAATTGTCTTATTGTCTTATTTCAGTATTCGAAAAAGTTTTTTTTTGTCGAATAATGTAGTGATGACGATTCATGGACAGATAGTTGTTTAACTGTAATCTGTAATTAATATTTTTATATCTCAAAAACAATTAATCGGAATGAAAAATAGTAAATATTTTTTAAATTTTTTCACTTTTTTTTAGAACTTTCTTGTTGTGTATTTCAACTTGCGAATTTCTATACTTTGTAAAAAAAATCATAAAGCTAACTTGAAATAATTGAGATGAAAGTAGGTAAGGTAATGTGAAAGTATCCTACATTTTCAATACCCGACAAATATTTGACATCTTTATGTGGTGGTACGAAATAACTCTTCCAACTGAAAGCATTTTCCAAAAAGTCATCTTTATATTCAATTGATTATGATAATTTTGCATGCGATAACAATCTTTAAATTGTATAATATACGTAATAACAATGAGAAATAAAAAAAGAGTGAATATAGCATATGCAGGATCCTGAAGTTTGCGAATTAAAATATCATAGCAAGAAAGTTTTTTGGAAAAATTAATAAATTACGTAAAAAGTTATTTGGGAATTTCTATACTTTGTATAGAAATTAGTTTTAATATTTATTATTGTTACATTTAATATGGATTATATAATAATATAATTTTTAAATCTAATGTCTTACTTTAGCATTACAAAAAAGTAACAAATCGTTACTTTCTAAGTAACCATAACGATAACGCATTACTTTTAAAAATTAGTAACGAATAATTGTATTATAAAAATTAGTAACGAATGACGTATTATAAAAAAAATAGTAATAGTAATGTATTATTTGTATAAAGTAATGTTTCTAATGCTGTTTTAACATTAATATCTTTAATCCATTTTCATAAAAAAAGAATTTATGTTTAAAATTAGATAATACAATCAACATTTACTAACACAATCAACATTTCTATCTGAATACTCGTATGCTATGTTTACTTACTGTTTCACAAACATTCCTCTATGTTTGTGAAACAATGCGAAATGTGCATGTGAAATGTGTTCAGTTTTACATATTTCGGTGAATTGTGTGACATAGGATCAGATGTGTCTTGAGTCTTAATTTACCTTACAAAAAGTAAAGAAAAAAAATCATAAAGCTAACTTGAAATAATTGAGATGAAAGTAGGTAAGGTAATGTGAAAGTATCCTACATTTTCAAGTATAACCCGACAAATATTTGACATCTTTATGTGGTGGAAATAACTCTTCCAACTGAAAGCATTTTCCAAAAAGTCATCTTTATATTCAATTGATTATGATAATTTTGCATATGATAACAATCTTTAAATTGTATAATATACGTAATAACAATGAGAAATAAAAAAAGAGTGAACATAGCATATGCAGGATCCTGAAGTTTGCGAATTAAAATATCATAACAAGAAAGTTTTTTGGAAAAATTAATAAATTACGTAAAAAGTTATTTGGGAATTTTTTTAGCAGTTTTTGAGATATAAAGATAGAGATTTAAATGGCCAACTGAAGACCTTTAAATGATCACCTGATTAATAATAATGAATATGTATTAATAAGAATACTTGGCAGTGCTCGCTGATACTATCGTAAACACGATTCAAAAACAGATGGTCGTCTAACGCAGTCTGTAATTAGTCATATTTAAATCTTTATTATCTCAAAAATTACTATCCAAAATAAAAATTTACAAATAATTTTTTTACTTAATATTTTGAAACCTTTCTTGTTATAGTATTTTCATTACCTAATTTCGTATACGATAGCCTATATGATAATCTTAAAAAGGAAATTCTGGATGCTTTGATAGACTTTTGAAAAAACCTGACCTAAAATCACACACGCGTGCAGATTCTCCCATATCCAAAGCATTTAACTTATCAACATCTTCAGTTTCGAGTTTCCAATCGAATAATTCAATATTTTCTTTAATTCTTAAAGGATTAACGCTTTTCGGTACAGTCGCTATACCTTTTTGAATTATATGTTTAAGTAATATTTGTGCAGGCGTTTTTTCATATTTTTTTGCAATTTCTAATACAGTTATGTTTTTTAATGAGTCCGGTACAGTGTCTCCCTTACCTATTTTTTCAACAAATCCACGTGAACCCAAAGGAGCGTACGCTGTTACACTGATGTCGTGGTTCTGACAAAACTTCACCTATGATACAAAGAATATCAATATATATTTTTAGATTAATAAAGTTACAGTCACGAAACAAATTATCCAGATTGTCATTTTCGAGTTCTTCAAATTATTTTTCGGATGTTAAAAATTGTGATTCCACGAACGCATTACGACACTGATAGTTTTATAATTATCGAAATATAAATATAAATTATCATTTATCATAATTTTATTTATATCATTATTTGCGCGACGTCTTCTGCGATTCCTAGTGCTCTTATTCTTTCCAATTTCTTTTGATTTATAAGGAGTCATTGTTTGATTTGTTATATTAATTATTACGAAAATCGCAAAATGGTAAAAGATTTTTCCCTTCAGTTTAATCTGTTCTATCTACCCGTAAGAAATAGCATGTTATTATTATCAAACTTCAGTATAAATAAAAATTCATAAGATAAAATAAGATAGATACCAGTTCGTTCTGTTGGAAATGAACATGTAATTCAATTTGCAAATTGGAAACAGGTAATTTAGCGTTATCCAAAATTTTTTTGATTTGTGTAATGTTAAAGTTGCTCAATCCAATCGCTTTAGTACGTCCTTGCACTACTTGATTCTCCATTGCAGACCATATTTGTAGATGGTCTGTATCAGTATCAATCATTATTTCTCCTTGTTCATTAAGAGGATGAAACTCTTCTCCAGCATCTTGATATGCAAATGGAGTATGCACAAGATATAAATCTATGTAGGTCAAATGCAAATTACGAAGTGATCTTTTCAGCCACTTTTCTATATCACCGGATCTGTTACCACTAGGAGGTACCTATAGATATTGAATATAATAAAATAGTAAAATTTATTATAATAAAATAAACGGCATTACCGTTTTTATTCAACTCTAATATAATTTTATTATTGACTATGCCATTAATTTTATAAAAAATTTTATTATTTCTACTTATTTTATTATTGTAATAATTGAGTAATATAATTGTCAGTTACATCTGGGTTACATTGTACACTGGGATTTCCAATCATTTACTATCTACATTATTTACACAGATGATGAATGAATGGAAATAAACTCGAATTATTAAAATATATACTATTTAATATGCAGTTCGAAGATTATGCAATGACATGCTACTATGCAGATAATATGAGATTTCTTTTCTATCTATTTATTATTACTGCATATAGATATTTATATTTACATTATGTTTAAAATAAATATAATAGTATAATTCTAGTGTACCTTAGTCACAATAAACAGATCGGATCGCTTGATTCTGCCTGAATCCAACCATTTTTTTAAGACGTTACCAATAAAACGTTCATTTTCGTATACTGTAGCCGTATCGATATGCCTATATCCGGCTTTCAAAGCTGCATCCAGAGCTGCTTCTAGTTCTTCTCCGCTTGCCTGGGGATATTATAAATATATTTATCTTTATAAATAAACAAACAACACACACACACGCGCGCACACACACACACACACACACACACACACACACACACACACACACACACACACACACACACACACACACACACACACACACACGTACGTATAATAATAATAACTATTATTATTACTACTACAAGAAGTAAGTAATAACATAATTAGTAATTAGTTAGTTAAGTTAAGTTAACTTAAACT
>NW_012130077.1:4854166-4891421 GCF_000143395.1 Atta cephalotes
ACACACACACACACACACACACACACACACACACACACACACACACACACACACACACACACACACACACACACACACACACACACACACACACACAAGGTCCTCGTAATAAGAAAATTCATATTTTTATCTCACAAAGAGATAGACAAATATGATATTAGACTTAGTGATTTAAAACAAGTACAGTAGTTATTTATAAAAATTATTTATATCAGGAGAGGCATAACTTTTTGCGTGCACACATGTGTGAGTATATATATATATAAAGTATTTTAAATAAAATATAATTGCATATACATATATGTATATGCATATATAAAATATAAATGCATATTCAAATATAATATAATTATGATATAAATAAATTTCGTTTGGATTAAACTACAATTTCTTTATAAACTTACGTGCCATGTTCCAAATCCTAAAATGGGTATTTGTTGCCCTGTTGACAGAGATATACTTGAATTTTGTTGAGCCATATTCAATGTCTTATAACAACGTAGAAATCAAACTGTACGTTTTAAAATCAGGATGGACTATATTACTATATTCCACCACTCCCGTATTCTACCACACAACTTTCACTATACTATACAGCTATAGGCTTTTGTATAAAATATATCTGTATTACTGTCGAAAATTGCAAAATGGTAGAGAACTTTTCTTCTCAGTTTAGTCCATTCTATCCCTATGCATAGATCACTTATCATTATTTATATATTTCTCAAACATCCTGTACATCCACTTCCATTTGCATTTGAATTTCAATTGAATTCATGTTAGTAGTCTAGGTAATTTATTTATAGATAAGATAGGTAATTTACGTTTATTATTTTTAGTCGAGGGACAGTAACACACAAGATTCTGCAATTTTTCGGAAAAGATTCTTATAAATTTTTAATTTTTTCTTACAAATTGCAAAAGTAAAATACATGTGAATTTAATCACATAGCAATTTTCAACTGAAATTGATAATCCAATTATAAAGATAAAAATTGCCAAAAATTGATCTTTAATAATTTTTTACTCAAATACTATCAACTTTATAGAAAAACTGCAAGAGACGAAAATTGTTTATTTTCTTCTCATAGAAGAACTTACGAATTTTTTAGTGCATTTTCTCATTTTTACCAACATGAGAAAATACGGTATTAAAAAATTCTAAAAAAATTCTCAGAATTTTATGAGAAGAAAATAAACAATTTTTGTCTCTTGCAGTTTTTCTGTAAAGTTGATAGTATTTGAATAAAAAATGATTGAAGGTCAATTCTCGGCAATTTTTAGTAATTAATATTTTATTAACTATTGCGAAAATTGCAAAATGGTAGAGAACTTTTCTTCTCAGTTTAGTCCATTCTATCCCTATGCGAAAGATCATTTATCATTATTTATATATTTTTCAAACATCCTGTACATCCACTTCCATTTGCATTTTCAATTGAATTCATGATGTTAGCAGTCTAGGTAATTTATTTATAGATAAGATAAGAGAGGTAATTTACGTTTATTATTTTTAGCTAAACTTATTAGCAGTTCATTTTTTTCTTTTTCCCTTTATATTGCAGAAAAAAAAGAGAAAATATGAATCGAGCAAAAAATTCAGATAAAAAGAACAACCTTTAAATGAAAATCTGTAGTTCATCTAATAATTTCCTATTCTTGTAATCACTGAATCCATCAGCTCAAGATTAAATCTTTCTTGACAGATGTATCATTATTAATAAACATATTGAATGCGGGTGATGTAATATTTCTGCTATAAATTTAGAGTATGTGAATGCTAAAAAGAGAAGATAATTTCTTGACGAAGATACAAAATCGTTAGGGAGAGAATTAATCTTTCTCTAAGTTAGTATTTGAATCTCGATATAAGCAAGCAAATTCCAGAATTGCAAATAAATATGTCAAAGTATAGTATAATAATAAATTCATTTCCAACATATATATAAATGATTGTTCTTCTTTATTTCTGAAATTAAAGAGTTAATGTTGTTTTTATAAATTCATATATAAACATATTAAAAAAATATATATATTCATTATTGATTATTTCAGATATCTGATTATCTATCTATAAATGTATATTTGCATAAATTGTGGAACTGAATGCAAAGAGCTTTTTAGGAGATATTGCCCTAGTGTTCTTAAAATCTTAAAATGTGTAAGTAAAACATGAACTCATGCTTTTATATATATTGCATACTGACAATTTTACACTATTTTAGGAGAAATGTGGATTGTTAGCTGACAAATATATTGAATATGATCCTGTTATAGTCTTTGTAGATCTTATTCTAATAGAAAAACCAGCTTACAGACATCTTTTGTACAATAGCAATTTTAAATCATATTGGAAGATAAGTATAATATTATGGCTAGCTGAATCGTTCAGGGCTTGGTCTTTGTGTGACATAAACGAAACAGAATTAACTGCGTCAAAAGTAGATTTAATTCAAAATAATGGATTACAAGATTATTGCAATATTTACAATTTGTTGTTGCACACAGCATTAGCATTTGCAGCATTCATTTGTACGATTATTGTAGTGACTGAACTAAAATGGTTTATCATTGGCAAAAAACCATATAAATACAGCGTAAAAGATTTAAGTTGCGCTCTAATAGTCGGAGGTTGTGGTAAATTATTGGGATTACTTGGAATAGTGTGGCAGCACATAGCTTCGGGTCCATATTACCTTCTTATTCAAGGTTACACCGTTTTATGTCTTTTAACTGCATATTCAGGTAAAAATGTACACTTTACGTAAGACATTCATAATTTTTATTGCAACTTTGAAATTTACATTCTATTTATAATTTATCTTTGATCAATTATTTAATAATACATACAGTATATCTCGGTTTTTTTTTATTGCAGTTATCTGCAAGAGTGGAAGGGGAGAATCTTTGATTGGATTAATTGCTGGATTTTTACTGTATGGTTACATATGTATCTAAATTGCACCTAAATATTTCCAATATCACACTAACATGACATAAAATATCCGATAAAACCACACAGTTTTTGATGTTCAAGCATCTTTAACGGGAAGAACACTCCAACCTAATACTAGTCTATCAAAACCACAAGAAAATAAATTACACACACTGCTGTCTTCCAACCAAGCAACAGAACACACCATCCTACGATGTCCCTACAAATATAATTATAATTATTTTTTATTAAGATATATTTGTAATTTAAATGATATATTTCAAGAATAAAAAAATTTGATTGTGTTACGCAATTTTTATATACTGTAATAATGGTACAATATGAAACAGCAAAATAGAAATTTAAATCTCTTACATTTTATATATTATATATTAAGTTCGTAGCGTTTTTCCCATTATATCTAACGGGAAAAACGCCACGAACTTTTTCCCATACCTAATATAAATCTTTAAATCTGAGAATATTAAAAATAACTGATGTGTAACTTTTTATTTTAACGATCTCTCCTTTTATTTATCATTACAGATAATGTATATATCAGTTAAACCGTTACTAATTTAGTCAACTAATTACAAAGATAAGTTTTGTTATGTAATTATAATATATCTTTTCTTACCTGTCTACTAGTTCTAGGTAATCTTGCCAAACGTTGACCACTTAGATCAAATAAACGTATTTGTCTATTGTCGTGTGGTATTGCCACTATCCCGGTACTAGAAACTGATAATCTATTAGCAGCACTATCTCCACGTATTGTCGCTAATGGACTACGTATATTACGCAATTCCCATACTTTTACACTTCTATCATCCGAACCAGATACAATTTTATCTTCCCTCGTAAAGACTGCAGATGTTACTGTTCTATAAGAGAGACATGCTTATTAATTTTACGCATTTAATGTTATAAACTGAATAAACAGATTGAATATTAATTAGAAAAAAACTTGCTCTTATTAGTATACATACTCAGTATGACCTTGAAATACCGAAACCGAATGGATTGATTCTCTAAAATCCCACAATCGAAATGTATTGTCTCTACTGGACGTAACACACAATTTTTGCGTGTGATGAGTCGACACGTGAGTTAATTCTTGATCATGTCCGCATAGTGTATGTATAATTTCCCCGGTTTCCGTGTCATACAAGTTTGCTGTTCTGTCCCAAGAAGCTGTGACTAACTGTTCAGCACCAGAGAGCCAATCTGCAGCCATTACAACGTTCGTGTGACCCAAAAGTTCGCGTATCGGCGTTCTCAGAGTCGGGGGATCGTCTTGCTCATCATTGTTACTGATTAGATTATTAGCAGTTCGTTCGGAACTCGCTACTGGAAGTTCTTCTAACGACGATATTCTTTTCGACATATCCCAATCAACAGCTGCCTGCCACACGTGAGCGGAACAGTCGCCACTCGCCGATAAAGCCAATTCTCTATTTGGATGAAACCGAACCGAATTCACGGATCCATTGTGACCGATATATTGTAATAAACATCGATTATTATCTATTGCCCATATACGTGCTGTATAATCAGCAGAAGCAGTCGCTATGATGGGTTGACCTAATCTGCCGACGGATACCTCCCACACACCATCTCGATGACCCACATACTCTTTTTGCATAGTGCAATTCATAGATGGAGTTTTAAAGCTTGATACTATTTTACTAGTCTGTGCTTTTAATTTGTGAGAAGTTTTAATTTTTTGCGCCGAGTTTGCACCCATTGCTACAAAATAAAGAAGAATTCTTATTACAATCCAAGAATTGAATATATAACATAATAAAAATTATTGAGTTTTAAAAAATTATTACCATATACTAGCTATGTATTCTATCTTTTGTATCATTCTTATTAAATCTCCTGGAATAGATAGATGAATGGAAAATATGTCATAAAATTATATAATGAAGATAATAAATAGGATTATAAATATTTAAAAAAAGTTTAAATATTTAAGTGCTGTATGGCACTTATGAAAATGCACTAAATAAAAAATACATAAATTAAATTGTCAGAAATGAAAATAATTTAAGAAAATAATTTCTGGTGTAATTTAATGAATACTATTATCTGAATGTTATATATTTCTCTAATAGTCTTCTAAGTGGTAATTTGAACTTTCTTGAATTTCATTCTTTTATAATGTAATATACAAATTAAAATATATTTTTATATCAATATTGACGTTAATATTATAATAATCTTACATTTTTGCTTAGACAGATTTTTTGTTTCTGGATAATCCGTAAGATCTCCTGGAGGTAAACTGCGTTCGCCTGATCCATAACACTCTCTTTCGAGTCTTTCATTTAGGATGTCGATCTTCTCTTGCACTGTAATAAGAAATGGAAAATTCAATATAACAGCTATATTAAATGGTGAAATAAATAATAAAATAAATAAATAAAATGGTGAATTTACATGCTTGCATTACATTGGATTATTATTTTTATCAAAAGTTGCTTTATATAAATTATCTCTCTAAATGCAGTGGCATAGTATAGATAATCAATTTTCAATGAAATAATATATGTACAATCTATTAAATAACATGATATTATCAAGTAGTTAATCATTTAAAATAAATTTTAAATATTTTAAGATAAATATTTTAAATGACACACACACATACACACACACACACACACACACACGCACGCGCATACACGCACATATTAATATATAGATAGCAACTTTTAGTATATACTAATCTAACATAGTGTACTAATTGAATTTGTCATAAAAAATACTTACATCCAAGATTTTCCGTATACAACATTTCAAATTCCTTTTCAATTTGCTGAAAGAGATCATACAAACGACATCTCACAGCCGATGGGATGGGGCTGTCCTCTAACTCCGAACGGAAGGTGACATAGTGCAACGCAGTGGGTTGTAGTGGGGTCGAACCGCTCTGACTCTGTTGAGACTGTAGTTCTGTGTCGGTACTGCTTTGCACACGAGGTATAGAGATCCTCTTTGCCTTGCTACTGGATTTACTTCCAGCTGTGGCTGGTGGTTCGCCGGGCATGACTCGTCACTTAACAAAAATGACATAAACAGCAGACAAGCATGTCCCAGTACTTCGTCCCCACAGCATACATCACCGATCACTCCGACTTCAGCGCAGGAGTATGGTCCGCATTATTAATCTGCATGCATACTATTCATGACCTATCAACAGAATACATCAATTAGATTAGAAGTGATTATGATCAGCGAAATGTTGAATGACATTCTCGGTCTTCTGTTAAATTGGCTGCCATCAATCAGCGTATTCTCGTCTCTATTGTGAACTACGATAAACACAAACGTCGAAGTAGACTTCAAATTCGAATAAAAACATGCCCTCGAATTTTCGAGATCTTTGGATGCACGAAAGATTCAAGATATAATTGGACCAGAAAAACAATAAGACCTAGTCTCTGTCGAGGAATTTCTCGTGATTAATTGCCGTCAGATCTGACAAATGTGTTTCCATATAATTTTATACGCATGATTTCTAACACTGATCCGCTGTTCTCATATTGCATTTCTCTCGATATCATCACTCAACTGCTTCTGAAATCATCAAAATCGCGCTATGATTGGTTCTTAAAAGAGAAAGAATGTATCTAATGACACATGATATGAGTTTACTCCAGTTTACTCCCTCGAGAGTGGAGACCGCGTATTGGTTGTTCAAGTCGCGAGACAATCGATTGAGAATTAACCGAATTAACGGGACGAGATTAATTATGATACTCGCCGCTAATTTCGCGCGTCTTTTCACGCTGATGATGTTCAATGATGTTACCGAATGAAAATTTACATCTGTAGTGTCGTATTTATTTTCGGCGCTTTGTGGCACCTCTTCCTTCTCGTTGACACCGAGCACCATGTTTATTACATTTTACACAGAAGATGCATTTACAAAGAACTGCGTACGATGAAGCAGTAATGAATGTGATATTATACCGAATTCAGACTATGTTCAATATTTAACAAACGTTTAAAATATCTAATGGAAGAATCGATTTTGGCTGTGTTCCAAAATTCACTGCCAGCGCTGAAAATCTACAGTCTGCATTACATGTACTATACATTTTCAGCGCTAACAGTGAATTTTGGAACACAGCCTTTGTAATGCGGGGTCTACAATAGAATTGAAATCGTAGCAATCGTAGGATCTTAAGTCGTAGAAAATTAACTAATCACAATTAAATATGAGAAGAATAATTGATTATGATTGGCTAATTTTCTATGACCATACCGCCATGATTTCTTGATGATGATTGTAAACTCGACATTAAGGTTCTATATTAATAGAAAAAAACATTAGTCGCATCGCAGCGTCGCAAGCGTTGAGATCCAATAAACATCATGCTAATTCGACTCTGACTGCAACAATTGCGACACACTTGCGATGTTGCAATGTGTGACTAATGTAGAACCAGCTTTAAAGGTTCTACATTAGTTGCAAGCTGATTACAAGTTTGTTGCGATAGCCAATCTGCAGCTTGCATTTTGAAGAAATCGACGCTTCGTACTTGCTACTCTTGCAACTAATGTAGAACCGGTTTAAGGCCATTCTACATTGGTATCGTAGAGTCGAAAGCGTCGTAAGCATCATACGATTTTAAAATTGAAGCATCGGATTGGCTAAAGCAACAAGCTTGTTACTTGCGACGTCTACAATATGACCAATATAGAATGGTCTTTAAGGAATCTTGATAATTATCCAATATTGATAATCAATCCTCTGCCTGTGGACTTCACACAATAAAAGGAACCATGTATTCCACAATACATGATTTCTGATAGATTGAAATTCTTATTCTTTGTTCTCTATTCTCTATTCCTTTTATTGTGCGAAGTCCCTAACATATCGATGGTTACTGGATACTGTACTGGAAATCAGCAAATGAAAACACATCCGAAATGATCATATTCATAAAACGCTGCCTTAAAGTCATCTGTGTATCAGCTTTAAAAACACCTCGAAAGTTTCCCGCCGAAATTGATGATTTCGGCAGCGTAATATGGCGTGACATTCTTGTTGATTTTTTTTCATTCGCTTATATTAGGCTTCTTTAAATAGTGTTTTGAATAAGTGGCTGGTGCTGGTATTGCTGGTAAATAAGTAGCTCACGCGAAATGGAAGGTTTCGACGATCCAGGAGTATTCTTTTCTGACAATTTTACGGTGGAGAATGAAGTTCACGAGAACCGCGTAAATCTTCAACACTCGAAAAAGAAATTTAAAGAGTTCATCCGACAGTTTCACGAGGGTAACTTCAACTACAAATATCGGTAATGAAGAAAGATTAGATATTCTTTTCACCTGCAATTCCATCTGATGTTTCAGTATCGTTTAATTTTCTTCAGAGACACCTTAAAGCGCAATTACAATCTCCGTCAATACTGGATGGAGATCAATCTCGAGGATTTAGCAGCTTTCGACGAGTCTCTCGCGGAGAAGATCCAAAAGCTTCCAACAGAATACTTATCCGTTTTAGAGGAAGCTGCGAAGGATGTTGCTGACGAGCTAACGGCACCTCGACCTGAAGGCGAGGAAAAGATGGAAGACATTCAGGTCTTGTTATGTTCAGATGCTCATCCAAGCTCCTTAAGGGGAATGAAGGTGCCATAATTCTCATAATAATGTATAGAAATAATAAAATTCACAAACTTGCAAAAGTTTCACTGTCATCAATTTATAGGTTGACAAATAAATTTATAAAGAAATTTTAGATCCTCAGAATAAATACAGTATTTTGTGATAAAACTGACAGAATGTATTCTAAGTTTATTCTAAGCAAAATAATTCATATACACTATAAATATTCGACTTAATTATCAAAGTTTAAAGAACTTAAGTTATCAATAATGAAAATTTACTAATTGACCAATGTAGCATCTTTCAACTTCTTTTTGTAAAATTTGAAGTCTGCAAACACAGTAGTGTTTCAGTGACAAATATATGTCACAACTAAGACAAATATATGTCACAAAGTGTAAATGTATATACTATACTTTTCATATAGGAACAGATTACCATCAGTAATATATTTTCTGAGTTAACACTTTGACATAATATTGATAATAAATTCAGCACACTTAACAGAATAATTGAGGTTGTAAACCAAGTACAAACAACATTTGCATTGAAATTAATTAGCAATAATTTATACAAAAAACACAACATCATGTTTGCAAACAAAAAAGATAGATATTTTAAATAATTAATATAATTAGAAACCATTTGTTTCATCTTTGTTGCATAAATTATTATGATATGTGATATTTAGCTAATAGACAAGAGAAAGAGCAAAAAAAAGAGGACAAAAGTGGAACAATCCAACCTAAAAGAATGATCATAAAAATTATAAATGTTTATATTTTTTTCTGTTACAATATTAATTATATCTTGATAATTGATATAAATTGACCTATAGTATATATGGACATTTTTGCTTAGAACAAACTCAATAATAAATTCTTGTAGTTTGTTAGTTTTCTTGTGAAAACATCCTGTATAATTCAAAACTGATTTTAATATAATTGCTTCACTGTTGCAGCCAGATATTGTTTCAAAGCTCGTCAAAATTCCTGGTATAATTGTTTCTGCATCTGGTATCAGATCAAAGGCGACAAAGATAGCAATACAATGCCGGTCTTGCAAAGTCACTCAAGTCAATATTCCTATTAAGCCCGGTCTAGAAGGATATACGTTACCCAGAAAATGTTCCACGTAAGTCTCCTTTCGAAAGTACTTAATTATTCGCTTTATAATATATCACACAATTTTCATCTGTTATTAGGGAACAAGCCGGTGTAGGACCAAAGTGTCCCCTGGATCCTTTCTTTATAATGCCGGATAAATGCCACTGCGTAGACTTTCAAGTGTTAAAGCTTCAGGAGTTGCCGGATCATATACCGCAGGGTGAAATGCCCAGGCATTTGCAGTTATATTGCGATCGGTATTTATGCGACAGAGTTGTACCTGGTAATAGAGTTCTGATTCTGGGAATATATTCCATTAAGAAAGTATCTAAGACAGGTGGCAAAGGTACAGGCAAGGAAAAGACATTAGTAGGCGTTCGAGCTCCATATATTCGCGTTCTTGGTATTTCTATAGATGGAGAAAATACCAACATAGGTTGGTATGACGTAATACAAAAATGAAACATTTAAAACATCAGTTAGTGATTTGCATTAATTTTTTTTCCTGTATTTTCTATGCAGGAACTCAGCCCCCCGTTACATCTGAAGAGGAAGATCTTTTTACCCGTTTAGCAGCAGATCCTAATCTGTACGAGAGAATCGCGAAGAGTATAGCTCCTAGTATTTTTGGTGCAATAGATATCAAGAAAGCTATCGCATGTTTACTGTTTGGAGGTTCGAGAAAATTAATGCCAGATGGCTTGTGTAGGAGAGGCGATATTAATATTTTAATGCTGGGTGATCCGGGTACCGCTAAGTCGCAGTTGTTGAAATTTGTAGAAAGAGTTGCTCCTATAGCTGTTTATACATCGGGAAAAGGTAGCTCCGCAGCTGGTTTGACAGCGTCTGTATCGAGAGATCCAGTAACTGTAAGTTATATTCTTGTTAAACATTTTTTTACATTTGCAATTTTTTGTAATTAATTTAACTATATAAATTTATTTTAATGTAAATATTTTCCATGTATATACGACAGCAACTATCGTTATTTTCAGAGAAATTTCGTTATGGAAGGTGGCGCGATGGTTCTCGCGGATGGTGGAGTTGTTTGCATAGATGAGTTCGACAAAATGAAGGAGGATGATAGAGTGGCGATACATGAAGCTATGGAACAACAAACGATCTCTATAGCGAAAGCAGGAATAACGACAACTCTGAATACACGATGTTCTGTGTTAGCAGCAGCGAATTCAGTCTTCGGCCGCTGGGATGATATAAAAGGAGAAGAGAATATAGATTTTATGCCGACAATATTGTCACGTTTCGATATGATATTTATTGTTAAAGATGAGCATGAACACAACAGGGATATAACATTAGCTAAACATGTTATGAACATTCATTGTAATGCTGGCCAGATCACAGAACAATCGATAGAGGGAGAAATTCCTGTACACATTCTCAAAAAGTATATAAACTATTGCAGAACGTAAGTTTGCTATATCTTATCACATATAATGTGTAATATTTTATAAAGTATAATGTTTTTCTCTAATTTTTTTTTTTTTTAATTAGACGTTGTGGCCCAAGACTCGGTTCAGAGGCAGGGGACAAATTAAAAAATCGTTACGTTATGATGCGAGCTGGTACAAGAGAACATGAGAAAGATGCTGAAAAAAGATTATCGATACCTATAACAATCCGGCAGCTTGAAGCTATTATACGAATTTCCGAAGCCTTGGCCAAAATGCAGTTACAACCCTTTGCTACTGAACTTCATATTAATGAAGCTTTAAGGCTTTTCCATGTATCTACATTGGAAGCTGCAATGTCTGGTTCATTAGCAGGTAAGCTATAAATTGATAAATATAGAATATATTATATTTGGTATGTGTAGCCGAAAGAAAATACTTTCGAAATACAAAGTTTTATTAACGTGTATATTGCGATCTGTCATCAGGAGCAGAAGGATTTACCTCTGAAGAGGATCATGAAATATTGACCCGTATTGAAAAACAATTGAAGAGTAGATTTCCTATTGGACATCAAGTATCTGAACAAAATATTGTGAAAGATTTTCTTAAGCAGTCATTTCCAGAACGCGCTATTTACAAAGTTATACATACGATGATACGCCGTGGTGAACTTCAGCATCGTTTACAACGTAAAATGTTGTACAGACTGCATTGAAAAATAACAGAAACTTCTGCGATATATAATTACATAATACATTTAATGTATCATGCTCGTTTGGTATGTTATGTATTTCTTTTTTTCAACTATTTTTATACAAACTAATGACTTGCATGTTAAATTATAATTAAGGAAGTTCATTTTTAAACGGATATTGTGGATGATGTTCAATTCTGAAACAGACAACAAGTAAATTTTATATGAATTTTACAATTTTTATAAATTATAAAATATAGTCTTAAATACAGTTTTATGACGAGATATAATAATCAAGATGAAACATATTTTTTAACACTTACCCTTTAAAAAATAAGAAATTAAAAATTCGCCCATCAGTACCTTTATCTAAAGTACTCAAAACTTCCATGTTTTCTTCTGTTAAGGAAAAATCGAATAAATCCATATTTAATTTGATTCTTTCTGGGGATGAACTCTTAGGGATAATTACAACACCTAGTTGTAGTAAATGACGTAATAAAACTTGTGCTGTCGTTTTTTTATGCTCTGCAGCAATTTTTTTAACAATCGGATGATTTAGCAAGTCAGAAAATGCATTTAAAGTGTACTTATATTTTGCTTGAAAGTGCTTTTTTGCAGCTGGAGAGCCTAATGGACTGTAACCTGTTACAATGATATTATACTTTTTGCATAATTCTCGAATTGGCGTCTGCTGCATATATGCATGTAACTCTACCTAAAAATATTAAATATCGTTATCTCGATAATGTCTTATCGATGAGAACTAAATTGCACTTAACAGATAAATTTATATATCGCTCAATGATTTACCTGTAAATTACTTGGCTTAATTTGTGCGTTTTTCCAAATAGTCAAAATCTGCTCTTCGTTAAAGTTGCTTAAACCTATAGATCTAGTGCGTCCTGATTCAACTTGCTTCTCCATCTCCTGCAAAATAATTTTGCTCTTTCAAAGATTTCTTTTATATCAATTTGTTATACAAAATTGATTCCATACTTTCCACACTGAGACAGGATCTGTGTCAAAATCGAGTATGTAACTTCCATCCTCATTCGTTGCTGCACTGAATGTATTTTCATTGAATTTAAATGCGAAGGGCATATGAATAAGATACATATCTAAGTAATCCAATCCAAGTTTCTTTAATGACAATTTAATGAACTTTTCTACATCAGATGATCGATTACCAAAATTGGGTAACTAAAATAAAATTTAGAAGATTCTTTAAATACAGTTATGTTTTTTTAAAAGACAGCAATATTATGATTATTAAATAGTAAATTGCGACAACAATCAACTCTACTGAACTTAAAAACGATACATTACCTTTGTTGTGATAAAAAGTTCTTCTCTAGTACCACCTTTGTCAAACCATTTTTTCAAAGCTCTGCCAATTGCATCCTCATTATTATAATTTGCTGCTGTATCAATATGTCTGTAACCACATTCTAAGGCAGTGCTCACAACAGTTTCAATCTCTTCTGGTTTAGCCTAGAGAAAAGAGTTATTTTACTCTTCTCACCAGATCATTTCATATAAACATTTTGTTATAAAATTTATAATGATGGCAAAAAAATGTGATTGATAAGATACATTACTATTATCAATTATCACAACATTCTAATATTATTTTGTCACCTGCCATGTTCCCAGTCCCACTGTAGGCATATCATATCCTGACAGTAACTGTATAGAATGCATGCTAAATTCTTATTGATGTTCTACTATGACATATGTAGCACAGTTGTAAAATTAAAATGTATTAAAGCAGCATTGCCATTTAGAAGTAGTTCCACATTTAAGTTCGTTACATCATATTAATTTTAGATCAAGTTTCAAGATTAATGTAGTGGTGATACACTTGGACAGGCCGTTTCTAAAGTTAGAATAGCTGTGAATAGAACACTAGCGAACACGCGAGTCTTCGAGGTCTCCGCACATAGCAATCGTAGTCATATATATCGTTTCAAAGTCGTATTGATTCGAGGAGGGTTGCGCCGCAGATAATTGATTTCAACAAGAACGTGTGCTATTTTGGGAAGAAATAAAATTAAAACAGACCATCATGGATAATATTTGAAATTTATATTAAAAAATGCTGTCGAATTTTATACCACTATAAATTATATGACCACATATAACTTTTTCCGCTAGAGCGGAAGCGTGAAAAGTGAAAATTTTTACGTACGTATGTTTGTACATATACACACATACATACAAAGAATTTTCATTTTTCACGTTTCCGCCCTAGGGAAAAAGTTACATAATCACTACCCTTAACTGAATCTCATTCAGACCACCAGCTTCCGTCTCCTATTTTTCACGTCGTATTGCACGTCGTCAATATCATTCAACTTTCAAGATTTATCTCTCCGTTTTTTGGCATTTGACATTCTATGAAACAATAAACTAAAACAAATGATATCGAAATTGAACATTGGCGGTGTTCCAAAATTTACTAAGAATCTACAATGCGCGCAAGTGCACGTGACGTAAACTATAGATTTTCAATACTGGCTGGAACTTCAGTAAATTTTGGAATACAGTGAATGATAAAATAAAAGATATATATATATATATATATATATATATATAATATGACACATTGATAAAATATAACACGATTGCAATATAATTGCGTATAGAATTATATTTATATAAATTAAGTGGGTAAAATTTAGAAAGGCTTATCTTCTCCTGCCACAAGTAATCTTATTATTTATTTTTATATACCAAAAAAATAGATTTTTTAATTTTAGAAAAAATGTACGAAATATGTGGGCGCGCGCGCGCACGCAAGCACAAGCTTTTGAATATATTTAAATTTTGCAATAAGGATTGAAACAATTGAAGAAAATATATGCAACAAAATATTTGATGTAATAATAAACACGCTTAATTTAGTTTTATATCCAGAAATCTATTTTGGAGTGTCATGTCATATATACAGTCTTATTTTTTTATTAAATGTGATGTTTAAAAATATATATAATGTAGTACAAAAAATGCTTAAGTGTCTAATACTTATTTTGTATGTTTGATCTATTAATATACATTCCAATTACTCATCATTATTAATTTCATATAATTATTATGAAAATATATTTTCGGTTTTGATAATATCTTATACTAAAGTCATATGTTTACTGTCTATCAAACTGTAAAGTATCTCTACAGGCTTGGACTTTTCATTTCTTAATTTTCTCATACCCTCGCAGATTTCTTTTATATATTTCTTATGCCGTGGATGTCTATAAAAATATAATCAATATTATCGACATTAGTAGAAATGGTTCATTATTTTATATAACATAATATATTAAATATACATAGTTTGTGTAATACTCACTTGTCTATTACAATCTGAATACTTTTTTGGAAAGCTTGTTCCTCCTCATCGATCTCCAGAAAACTGATCAATGTTCTTATAACAGATATTTCCAAAAAGACAGCAAAGATTTCTACAGGAACTTTATGTGATATTCTTTGCAAGTAAGATGACATTTGTGCTAATATGGTATTTTTGAAACTTCTTTTGCCACTTCCGGACAGTTTATCTCGCTCAGAGAGAATGAAACCTACGGTAACATTAATCGGATTGCTAGGCACTACTGATATATCATTCGCGCTCATTTTACTTTCGGATCTATTCAAGATTGGCAATGCGTTTTCGGACTGTCGTTGTAAATATTCAACAATATCCTGTATAGTGTTCCACTTTTTCTCTTGAAATCGGTCTCTTTCCCATGTTAGCACTCTTAAAGTACTATTTCTTAATAATACTATATGACTTATAGAATTTTCTTGGCAGTATTCTAATATTTCCTCCATAGTGCATAGATCTAATGTTGTAACTTTCAATCCTAATGACCAGATTTCCCGTAATATATTAATCATGTCCTTTTCTCCTCTTCCTTCGTTTTCTGAATTTCCCTCACAGCATATAGCCACATCAATACCGTATTTACTTTCACTACCCTCACACTCCTCGACTCCAGCGGATACCAATTTATCTAACGATATACTAATACCAGCACCGTATTGTTTTATTTCCTTACTGGCCATTCCGGTGCGCTCTAAAACTTTTCTAAATGACACCAGCATTTTATCATATCGACCGCCCGCAGCTATGATGTCTTGACCACATCGTCTCCGTCTATGCTTCAGTTCGCAAGTTATTTGATATATCACACCACTATATTGTTGTACATTGTACGTTAATAAAGGTACGACAGTAATAGGCCACTGAAATATGATAAAGAAAAAAAAATAAAAAGAATGTTTGTAAATGACTTACACAAATTATATAAAGACATTATTATAATATTACCTTAACACCCAAACTTTCTACATTAGATGTTACAGTTTCTATATCGCTCATGCCTTCTTTGGCTAAACGAGCAGCTTCTCCTTTTCTTTTCGTTAATGTCCTTAAGACACTATTAATTTTCGTAACGGAGCTTTCCGTTTCAAGTAAATTAAAAAGAGTTTCCATAGCTTGATCGGTTAAGCATAAACTTATCAAATGCGTTTGGACCTGAAATTTAGTTAACTTTCCGTCGCGAGCATCCTGCAATATGGAATATATATCCTGATACTTGTCTTTCTCTACGCCACAATACATTAACACAGCTTTCAATAGCGACGTATGATTCAGGCGTACTATGAAATTATGTTCTCGGATCTGTGGTAACTCATTAAAGATCTCCCATATAATGAAGATCAATTCAGCCTCTGGCATTAAATTGTTATTTACAGGACTAATGATATCAAAAGCACATTCATATAATTCTCTTGGATGAAATCCTCGTGCCTACAATAATTCGATATTAATAAATATTAATTTGCAATCATACATGCAAGATATTATTTACAGTACATACCTTTTTATCTCTGAAAACACGTTCGATAGCGTATCTTCGAATATGCGAAATATTATTCCATACAACATATCTAGCAAAAGGAGTACGAAGATCATGAGGTATAGAGACTATACTGCCAGTACGGGTCATCAATTTTACGCTAGATTCAGTAAAGTTAGAATGCTGAATGGATTTAGGCATTAACAACGGGGTCGCGAGGTAAATTCCGCCGTGCTTTTGAAATATCTCAATGATTTTTTGTTTCACGCTTTCCTGCAGAAACTGCCTTTTTGAGGAAAGAACACTTGGTGTTCCTCTAGCAGGTAAATTCATATCATAAGTAATATCTTCTGCCGGCGTAACGTCTTGAGTGAAACATGACGTCACTAAATATCTATATGCTTTACTTTGACTATTAGATAACGTGTGGCGCATTACTTCTTGCAATTCCGTATCTTCTAATGGCGGCGGCAAGAATGCGGAAGAAAGTAATTCCTGAGCGGTAGGACGTTGACTTGGATCGTGATTCAACAGCCAACTAATATGGATAAAGTTTAATCATTATTTCGTATTTCATATATCTTAGAATCATATAATATGCATTGTCAAATCAATTTTTTTACCGTATGATATGAATTTGAGGCGGTACATCTGTTTCTGGTATATCCGGAGGAAAGACGATTTCTTTCGAGCGTAAATTCAACAGGACCTTGACACGCTCCATTCCGGTAGTCAGTGGTTTGTATGTCATTTCGAAGAAAATAATTCCCAAGCTGTAGATATCCACTTTTTGATTGTAAATTGCTTTGGCAGTTTTTGCGGAAAGTTCAGGAGCTACATATAAAGCTGTTCCAACTTGACCAGTAAGAGATCCTAATTCTTCTACATCATAACTTCCACCTTGAAAAGACATAATAATATAATTTGTCATCAATATATCGCATGTAACTATATAAGGCATATGTAACCATATAATTTATTAATTGATCAATCGCATTATGCATAAATGCATCTTTTTCAGAGCAAAGTTGCATTTGCGCATAATGCAATTGATCAATCGGTGGATTCAAAATATCGTCTATATTTGTACCTTTTTCAAATTGTGATTCTTTATCAGCATCGATGGTCTGAACTAACGACGACAGTATATTAGTCGTGGCCAATCCGAAATCTCCTATCTTGACGTGATCATTACTATCGAGGAAGATGTTCACAGGTTTCAAATCTCTATGTATCATACCCTGCTGATGAATATGCGCCAGACCTTCTACAATTTCTCGAAAAAGCCTCCAAAAACGTTCTTCATCTTCATATAAACCATTATCTATGGCAGTTCTTAATGTGCTTTTCTCACAGAATTCCATTTGTATGTACATAAATTGTATTTCTTTTACTGTTACATCTTCGCTAGAAGTTTCAGTGTCTTTAACATCATTGTTGGAAACGTCCAGCGTTACTGCGCATTTTTGTGATATATCATCTCTTTCGAATTCAATACTATCGGAAGACTCAATATGTAATAAAGTTCGCATTCTGTAAGAGATGCAATTCAAATCAGCTTTTCTAATAGTAAGTAGTTTTTCTCTGCATTACGCACGCACGCACGCACGCATCTTAAATGTAAAGTTGTATATAGAATAATATAAATTAAATGAAATAAATTAAATGAAATAAAAATATTAAATATTATAGAGAATATATAATTTCAGAAAAAGAAAATAATCTTACAGAAATGCGCAGTGTTCTTCACTATCGGAATCAGTCGATGCATCACTGTTCTCATCATCACTATCAGTCACATTCGCCCGAGATTCGTATGATATATTCCATTCAACATCGCGTAATGGTGGAGCAAATTTTTCTATCTCATCACTTTCCAGATGCTAAAATTCACGTCATGTTTTTATACAGCGCAAAAGTCTGATTACAATTATATATAATTCAACATTATAAAGTAGAATGTTGTTACGGCTCTTCTTGTTATGAGTGACATAATCATTATCGTGTATAATATAATTACATTAACTATATCTGCTTTATCCTGCGTGGTGGTTGTTCTATCTGAAGACGTGGTGATCGGCGTAAAATGACTATGTCTGATTGAATCATCCAAAGTAGCACTTTCAATCCACGAATTGTAATAACGTACTACATTTTCATGATTCATTCTAGAGAGCAATTTAACTTCGCGCGTAATGTTCCTATTCAGCTGTTTTTTCTTTGGATTTAATTCTATGCGTTTGATAGCGTAGACACCGCCGTCTAATTTATTTCTCACTTTTAAAACGTCGCCGAAGGCTCCCTTTCCCAGCCATTTCAGCACTTCAAATTCATTTTGTATTCGCGATTGCCTACCCATCGATGGCAAATGTAATTGAATATCGATATCCGGTTCTTCTGGCTCTAAATTTTTCTCTTTCTCATCGTGATCCGGTACTGAAGGTGATAAACCTCGTGCTAATGGTATTTTTATAAAACCATGTTGTTGCAATTGCTCTGCAGACCAACGCATTCTTTCATCGTCGATGAGACATTTTGAAATAAAATCCCTCAAGTGAAGCTAAAAGAAATTATTTAACTTAGGATACGCGTGTCCACTATTGGCACTTTATGAGAAAAACGTATGTGCTACACAAATAGCAAATTTGGTCACTTACACTACATTAGTGCATACTGAAAGAATATATGAAATCAGCCAACTTAAATGTAAAAGTATATAAACATTTGAAATGATGAAATATCTAATAATGTGACATTGTTTAATAGAATATACATGTATTATTTTATTATCAAAATCTATATTATATATTATATTTCTCCTCATTTTAAAGAATACATTATACTACTGCATTGAGCATTATACTACTGCATTCGGATAAAGCAGTCTTTAATATGTACTAATTCAGTGTAATACTAATGACAGATTTTCTCTCACTAAAAAAAAGTCTACCTGTGGGATTACTGAGAGATCGATTTCTTCCCCGGATATAATGATTCCTTTTAATAACGAAAGCAATAATATTCCATATCTGTATATGTCTGCCTTTTTGCCACCTCGGCCTTGAATCGTTGGAAAATCATGTTCAGTCTTTGCTAAGGAATTCGAATGATACATGTCTGACAATCTCTTATCTAAAGAATAATCGGACAATCTTACAACACCCATATGGTCTATATAAATGCTGGTATCTCGTAAATCTTTGTGCACTACATTATTCTCATGGAGGTATTGCAATGCGTCGAGGACACCCGTCGCCAAATGCCTCAACATGTCGATGTCGACTGGAATGTTTTCCATCAGGTAGAACGAGCACGTGGTACCAACCTACTTTTACATACAATTAATATCATAAACGTGAAAACCATTCTTAATCTTATCAAATATTGCTGCTCCAAAGCAATATATGTGCACATATTTACATACCACGAACTCCTGAAGCACGTAAATCACCACGTTATTGTTATTTTGCAAATATTTCATATTTAAATAATGTACAAGATTTGGATGATGCAGTTTATACAAGTGATTCAGCTCTTGCTCCAAACTGGCAATCTGTTTCATAGCATGATGTATATCGATGGCTACTTCTTGAGTAGAGCAACCATTTGTCAGCGCACATTTCAACATCCATTCCGTGATAGCTAATAATTCTCCAGTAGTCTCATCCACGCCAGCATATACTATGGAACCCTTTGTACTGTGCCCCAAGCATTTGCCTCGGTGCACTTGTCTCTCGCCTTTATTACTGTCGAAATGGATGAGTTTAGTACCTCTATGCTCGCACAATGATCCTTCGGAGCTTTCCGACGTGCTCATACATCGACGTCTGAAACGGCTCGTCCCTCGTTCATGCGGAGATGATGGTATGGATCGAAAGACAATATCAGAATCTGTGGTCAATCGAACTGTTTCCTTTCGATTACGCATCTCAGCTTTCAAGGCTTCCTGACGTTTTTGTATGGCATCTTGCAGAACCTGTGGAAATATCCATGATAACAGAAATTAAATAAATCATAATGTGCAATCGAAAAAATATATAAACCGATAATAAATCAAACCTGTCTCTCTTTATCTTCTTTCATTTGCTTTTCTTGCATCTCATATTGTATTCTTTCTTTATTTCTTGATACCATCTCCTCATAAAAACTACTGTAACTCGGTTTGTTATGTTCATGCAGATATTTCTGAACATGCTGACTGAATTCAAAAATCATAACTTCACCCTTTAACTTTTGTGCTAAATTTTTGAGTTCAGATGACAAAACTGCAATCTGTTGATGAGATAAGCCTCTGCTGTCTTGCAGTTGAATGGTTGGTACTCTAAAATATGACAAATAAATCATGTAGACGTTATGAAATAAAGACAGTACATATTGAAAGATATAAAACTTACTCATGAGGATATTTATCGCAACACGTAATATGCAAATCTATCTGCGCATAGACTTCCGCTGGTCCAGACATACCTTTCTGCGGTGTCAAGGTAACAACAATATCTAGAGGTTGCCATTTCTTTTTATTCTTCTTTCTCAAGTCACGTAATTCATCACCAAAAATGGACTATTATAAATGAAAAAATAGAATTATTAAGAGAGATATTAACATCGCTTGGAAAATGTTACTTTTTCCCACGTGCTTACTTAGCGCGTCATATACCTTCAAGACTTCCAATTCATTTTGCTGCCGAACTTTACATGATTCAACGTGAGACATTTTGCCACGTCGCTATTTGCCCATATCGTAGATTAGCAAGTTTTAAACTAAACAGAATAATATGAAAAAGAGAAAATTCCGTAATTAATTCCGGCACATACGTAATTTTTAATGTCGTGTCTCGAGGATAAATTCAATGAAATAAAAATGGATCACAATATCGGAAGCTGTCGAGAGTTCGAGAGTTCTGTGTACACATGTTATGTATACATACAATTTACATGCGTATTCGCGATAAACGCGTGAATGACATACATGCAGAAAAACGCCGCGATCGATCGAAATCGGTAACCTCTGTTCACTGGATTCGTTATACGAAACTACATCGTGATCGTGGATTCACGATACTCCTGGGTATTCAATAATTGTATCAAGTTTACATGCCGGTCTCACTGACTCCGATTAATTTTAATCGGTCGATTAAGGGCCAGTTTCACCAACGCCAGTTACTTTATCCGTCGATTAACTTTGAGTATTGCCAACTGCTAAACTGAAAACTCATCATCTCTAATCTAATTTCGAAAGTATGTATTTATAAAAAATAATCAAAATATTTACATTTCAATGTTTTATTTATTATCTCTACCCACAACACTTTTTCTTTACTATTACTAACAAGAATAAGAGAAAGACAGATTTGTAAGTCTTGCTGTTGGCTATTCTAGTGATGAAGTTAATCGATAGATAAATAAGGGGCGTTTTTTCATTATCCAACTAGAAGTTATCACAACTAAGGCTATCTTCGTCTTCAGAGATCAGAAGACGAAGATAGCCTTAGTGATTGCTTTCGGTTATACAACGAAAAAACGCCAAAGCTTAACTGACGTTGGTGAAACTGGCACTAAATTTTGCCAACTGCAAGACTTGAAAACTTCCTTTTTTGGCGAAGTATGTGCTCGATTTGTACTCGACTTTATCGCGATTGAGAAATGAATAGATGAAGGCTAATCGACTATAATCAAATATGATAGACTTTCTACAATGCTATTTCTTAAGTTTTGAGTTTTAAATCATAAGACATTAACCAATCAGAGTCGACTGTGAGAGGAATGATCGACTGTGATTGATCAATTCTTACACTTAAAGCTTAAATTTTACGCTTTAAATTCCATTGTAGACGCCACTTTAAGGACTGCTTAGAATTAAAGCCTGTTTTTAATAGGGTTGCAAATCGTAAGCCATGAACAAACAAATCCTCTGCTCTTTGAAGAGGTTATCTGGAGTTGAATCCTTACTCTTTGGATCCTTCTTTGTCTCGTTATTGTGATCTTTGTAGTGGGTTGGAAATCCAAATAAGAATTTTAAGAAAGAGAAGAAGAAATAGACTGACGGAGAGCTTTGTTTACAGTTATTATTGTAGTGTAACAGGTTATTATTTTCCAAAACAATCTTTTGTGGAGGACGTTAACAAAATTATGTCACGAAAAAAACACAATGTATCTTATATCAAACCGAACGAACCAAAATTTTTACGAGAGCTGAAGGAACAAATCGGATATAAAGAAGGTCCTACTGTTGATACAAAAGTATGATTTATAAAGAATATGGCACACAAAAAATTTAAACAATAGCAAATTAACATTTTGGATTTGCTATATTTTACGTTATTGTCTTACAGTTTCTATTGTGATTGGCCAATTCGCTTATTGTTTACATATTAGTGCTTAAGTTTTTTATTATGTCATAATTATAAATTGTTATGTCTGGATATTAATACTTAATATTTATACTGTTTATTTTTTTTGTAAAATTAAGATTTGCATCCACTAATGCAGATTAATTTTAATCACGCTTCAACTTTTTCTCGATTCCATTCTTTATTTTCTTCTAGTTCTTAACACTAAACAAAGATGAATGATAAGTTGAACTGAGATTAAAATGAATCTATACTAATAGTACAAACATAAAAATGTAGCAAGCATAGAATTAACGATATTCACTTATTAAATTAGAGAGAAGTTCTACCAAAAATATTCGATGATGAAAGGGAAGAGTTGGCCGATGAGCAACCTGTTGTTGTTGTGTTAAATTCTGGTGATTTGACGGCAGAAGAAGCAGATGCTTTTAAAAAACAGAAAGAAAAAGGTATGGATTCAATACAGAGGCTACTCTAAATCTACATGTAATATTAAATATGACATTATACAAAACATGTAATTAAATATCTTATGAATTGTATTTAATTTTTTATGTTGATCTATCAAAGTTATCAATTGCAGAAGAAAATAATGCCCCAGCTGATCTATCTAAGAAGATCATATTTCGCAAGACTAAAGCAGCAGAAACAGATTCTAATACAACTGCCATAGATAAACCTGTGAAAAAGAAAGCGAAAAGAGAAAAGCAAAAAATTGTCCTGTCCTTTGATACTAATGACAATGATGAGGAACGATGATGAATGACATTGAATGTGAATTCTTAATATTTGATGAATGTACATATTACGTCTTACAATATATATAAATAATATTGTTTGTAAATACTTTGTGTATATTATAATTGAAATTATATGACAAATTTACAGGAATTATTACTATTATTTTATCGATTTAAGAATTATTGCTAGTATTACTAGAGAAGCCCTTGTGAAGAAGACTGAGTTATAAAATATTTCATAAGAAATTTTCGTTTTTCGTCGTCCGAGATAAAAGTTGTCATATTTCAGAAGAGCCAAGAAATACAATTATTGATAAACGGTTGAAAAGAAAAAAAGTTAAAAGTTGAGGCATAAAACAAGAAACAAAAAGAAAAGAAATAATCTACAATATCTACGCACTGTAGATTAGGTTAAAACGTATTTGGTGATTAAGGTTAAGAAATATTAAAATAAAAATTAATATATGGAAGGCTGATAGAATCTCTCGCGATAATACTGCAAACGATAAAGTCTATTATATATAAAAATTTTATTAAAAATTTCTTTTCAAATTCTCTCGTACTAATACAACGAATCGTCATATTCATCAATTATCATTGAAAAAGGGCGGACGTGGTGATAATCATGTTCACCCCGTTTACGCCATTTTGATTGTAATTCGCCCTTATTTTAGGGAAACACTTCTCCCATTGGACACGCACGTGGATACGGTCACGTGATGACGTGCAACAAACGCGAATGGCCGGCTGCCGGCCCTTTAACATTCACAGACGTCATAAAACGTCGCGAGTCACGTGACGGCGGCCGCCATCTTGGCAGTTTCGCCGACGATGATAAAAGGAGTGGATCGGTGACGTCGTGTTGCGTCGCGGTTGAAATAAACACGGTGTGCATGCGAACGGTTCGTCGGCTCACGCACGAACAACGCCGACGTGTCGTGGGTGACGTTGGGAGCCGCGGGTGCTATCGCAGGTGTTCGCCGGTACGACGAATGAACGGTCAGTGTGAATTTAAATAAGCGCGGCAATCCGGCGCGAGATCGAATGTGTATGTTTGCGGCAGCGATAACCGTTCGTCCGATCCGGGGGGATGATCACTGACAACCAGTCGTGGTCGGCAGCTGTTCGACGAGCCATGCACGTCGCGATCGTCACGTAGAAATGGCGGGAGTCCCGACCGGTCGGACTGTGGCCGTGGTGTGCGTGCGCGTGTATGCGTGTGTGTATGTGTGAGCGCGAGCGAGGAAGCGAGCAGTAAGAAAAGAAAGCAAGAGAGAGAGGCGCGAATACGCGTGATTGCACGTCGCATTAGTTGATTGCTGGATCCTCATGTGTACTCGTGTCACTCGTGTGCTTTTTCATTAGTGCAGCACGCGCGTGGAGAACGACGTGTCAGGGCCGTATCACGTCCGCCAGGTGCACTACGCCCTCATGTCTCAGCACCTTCTTTTTCCAATCTTTTCCTTCTTTATCGGTGAACAGAAGTCTTTTTAAACTCGCTTCTGCAGTATCTTGTACGGACGAACTCACGTATATGGGTACCAATCTCCTATTTTCGCTGCATGGTTGTAATGACGATACGCTTGCTTCGGTAAACAAATGCTAGGAAGTAGGAATTCAAAATGGAGGTCGAAGTAGGGAGTTTTAATTAATAAACAGGGCCGTATTGAGATGTCGGATTGTCGATTTTATTTACGCCCATATATCAACGAGGAGCGTTTGAATTTTTTTTTTGCGCTACGCGCAAATTAATTCTAACACGTGAACGATTTATGAAAATAAGGATAATACGATTAAAATAGAAAAATATCATACTTATCTAGAATTCACGTTTTTCTTATCTCAGTTTCACACTCACACTCACTTCACACTCAGTTTCTTCTACTTAGATCTTATCGTATCTAGAGAAAAAGCCACCGATAAAATATATATATATATATATATATATATATAGAGAGAGGAGGGGGAAGGGGGGGAAAGGAATTTTTGGATATCCTGTACCAAAATTAATTTGATGAAACCATAGAATTTACATGTATTCTCAATTTTTCAAAGTTTTCGAAGAAAAGACAAAATTTGCTATGAACGATAATTCTATCCATGACGATAAATTTTATTTGCAAATATAGGGATCGCAAAATTATTTGCAGGTATAATACGAATATTTATTTTTTTATACTTGTTACAAAAATTATTTGCAACAAATGTAAAGTATCTATCAAATATGCAAATTTGTTTGCTATAAACAGCAAATAAATAATTCAAATTTTTGCAAACTTTTTGCGTTTTTATAATAAAATTATTATTTTTCTTCGTGATATATCAATAGCTGCGTTCAGCAGAAAAAGCAACTTTGCAGATGTTGCAATATTTTTTAATATGATTGATTTATACACTTACAATTAGATATAATGAAAAACCAAGACTAATCACCTTAAAGAATTTTACAACAGTTGCAAAATTGCTTTTTTCTGCTAAACGCAGCAATAATATGTATCCGATGTATGTTATTGATTTATGTATTTATTGATATTTATTGATATACATAAAAACTGCAAGAGACAAAAATCATTTATTTTCTTCTCATAAAGTTCTGAGAATTTTTTCAGAATTTTTTCAGAATACCGTATTTTCTCATATTGGTAAAAATAAGAAAATGCAATACTAAAAATTGATAAAAAATCCTGAAAAAATTTTTAGAGTTCTCTTGCAGCTTTTCTATAAAGTTGATAATATTTGAGTAAAAATTATTCAAGATCAATATTTGGCAATTTTTAGTAATTAATATCTTAACTATTGCGAAAAATTGCAAAATAGTAAAGGACTTTTCAACTCAGTTCGATTCACTCTACCTGTTCATGATAAGTGACGAAATATGTTAAAATACTTTATATATCTCATGATATATATCGTACATAATTTCATAAAACTGACGATTTAAATTGAATAATTACAACACTGTGCATTATTGATTTTACACGTTCTTCCCAATAATAATTAATTTAGAATATTTTTTCACTTCATTTATTATTATTTCTGGATCTTCGTAATTGGTAATTTTATCGGCTTTATATCACATAATAAAATTATATTATAATTTTTTCAAATAATGACTGAAGTAATTGCTGAAAATACTGTTCTGATGACGATGTCCTTTTATCTACATCTTACATATACATCTTATATTTTTTATTTATTTATATGTTTATTTTTCTATAATAGAATATATTGCCTATAAAAAAATGTTTAATAGTTTTTTGGAAACAATAAAGATTACGACACTAATTCTAGGTTTACTTTCTAAGATATAAAAATTTTATAAATAATTATTAAAATAATTATAAATAAACATTTGGATATATATTCGATATATATCGAATATTTTTATATAAATATTATATCTCGAACTCTGAAATTTCTTTATATAAAAATAAAGAATGCAATATAGTATAACAGAATATCTCCAGATCGTTTACCATAACATCTTAAAATCAGAACACTGACACCGTTTACATTCTCTCTTCCATCTTAGAAAATACCATCACTTGAGAATAGAACTTTTCAAAAGTCACCGAAGAAACATCGACGACGTTTGAACAGTTTTGCTATCAAAAATCTAATAATTACAATCTTCCTTTTATCTAAATGAATATTTAACTATATACAAAATCTTAATATTAATAATCAAAATTTCGTTATTTGTTTGACTATTCGTTGTTAAACAAATTTTCGTTTTAATTTTCGTTTCCTCATTTATTTTGAAAATTAAAATAAGCTTCGTCTACTTTACGAAAATTAAGATAAGGCTTTCGGGAAAAATTAACTATTTACGAGATAACCGCAACAAGCTTTAATAGTTCCAACAGTATATCCGCACGAGTATATCAATACTTATTTATCATGTTTCTTGTTGTAACACCGTCAAATGTCAATCATTCAATAATTTCATTTACGAAAAATAAATATTAATTTTTTTAAATTATAAATTCCAAGTAAAATATTTCAATATACGCATTTTTTTCAATACGTTATTTTGAATTTGCTATTTGAAAACGCGTCACAGCCGTCCTTTTTATTATTATTGTAAAATGGTAAATAATTTTTAGAGAAAAAGTAAAGAAGAATGTAACTACGAAGATGACAAGACGGAAAGCATTGCATTGTTGCGAATGAAAACAGACATGAATGAAGAAATAAGTTCACCATTTTACATACTATAATTTGCACAGAAATTGTATTTAACCGTTTTATGATTTTTATTAAATTTGCGTTAATTTATCGACATGTATACACTGAGGATGACCTGACAAATAGGTCGAAACGTATGTGTTTTTAAGAATCTAAATATACGAAAAATTTGGCTTTTAGCCCTTCTGTTATGCATTTTTGTTAAATAATTTTTAATTTATAATAATATAATAATTTATAATAATTTTTATTTTAGATTGAAAGCTTCTTACGCGCGCGATATCACTGTTAATCCTAAACCTAAACTCGTGAACCACCGGTAAAAGTATAACGGCGATTGAATTACGCCTGTTAAACACAGATATGGTGAAATCGTGAGAAACACTGCGCCTTCGTCACGTTTACTGTAACTTATACGTTGCTTTGAAGGATTATAGATACAAAAGATATTAAATATTTCAGCAGCTTAAGAATGTATATGTCACATCTCAAAACATTAACAAAACATTTCATTGATTGTTCTAATATGTTACGTCTCTGAGTGTCTATGTAAAATTTGAGTATATTTCTTATTAGTTTAAAAGTTATTTAATTTTTTTGTTATTATTGTATGTCTTATTGTAAAATCGCGTTTTGTAATATTTATTTGCAAATTTTGATGAGGTCGTAACATTACGAATTAAATCAAATTTATTTATATACATATACTAATAAAATTCTAATAAATATTCGTGTAAAAATTTATTTGAATCTATTTTTTCACTTAAAAATTACTTACCTAAAACTCAAACAAAATATAGCCATTTTGCTGCCATTATAGGCTATATTATTTGTTGTTTTTGCAATTGATTACAGAGTGTATTTATGATAAAAATTTGTTGGCTAATATTAGTCGATTTTAGTTTTTTAACTGATTTTTTTTTATTGGATGTTTTTACTGATACTGTATAGCCAAAACGTTTAGACGTGATTGTAGATAAATTCGCTGCACTCTCATTTTCGACAAAAAAAAAAGACAAACTGAAACGACCAACTTCACCGCGATTGTGCGATTAGTTGCACGGATGCAAGTATCGTTTCTGTGACAAGGAAGCGTTGTGTTGCAACTGACTGTCACAATCGCGATGTAGAAAGAAAACAATTTTTTTTTTTATGCAAACGCAAATGATTATAAATGCAAAAGGTCAACTATAAAAACGACTGCGACCTCGATACACCGCGATTGAAATTAAAATAGGTTTCGATACAAGAATTAGGTAAGTCAATAATTTAAAAAATCCACCCTAAACATGGATTTGTATTTGAATTAGATTTCAGAAGAGTTTATTTTCAATCTATTTGAAATTCATTGCTAAGAAACACGTGGCGCCTTATAATGTATGCCCGCAAGCATATTTTAGATACTTTAAATATCCACACTCTTTCAGAAGAATGAAAAATGTAGAAATAAGCTCCTGAGTTATAGTACTGCCTCCTTCTTGCACTGATTCTTTCAATTCCTTTCTTTATACATGGTCTGTGATCTAGAAAAGTTCCCATGCAACATAAAAGATTACAATCCGCTATAGATAAAAAAACATCACCTGACATTTTCTGATAAGTTTTTGGATACTTTTATTAATGAGTCTTTATATGTCGTTTGTAGAGAAATAACTAATCTTATGTACTTGTATAAATGAAGGTAATTGACGTTCGATATACTTTTTTTCTTGTGATTATTATGAAAAATATATCAACAGGAATTATTAATTATTATAAAATTTGTATTATGAGATTTGTGAGAGAGTGACGACATGCCCTCGATAATATTGTGATTCCGAGAATCTCTATTTTCCCGTTACGACAAAAACCCATTTTGCATATGAAGATGCACTCTTACTCAACGATTTTATTATTACTTTTATTACGGCATTGATTTTGCGTGTAAACTTGGCAACGCTGTGTGTACCGTCGAAGCGCAGAGTAACGATTTCAACAGTTAAAAACGAAGAAGACGGGAACCCGAAAAATTGATTTAGAGTAATGCTCACCCTCGCACATGCAAAAACGCATCATTTCGCAAGTTGCCTGCAAACTCGCTAGGAAACGTGGAGCTCTACACGAGATTTTCGAGAACAAAGAAATTTCTCGGAATGTAAAACTTACGAATACACGTTTTGCAGAAAATGTAACTGTTCAGTTACTATTATAATTAATTAATTTAATTAATTGTCAATTTATGTATCTGTTACATATTTTATCACATAATTAAAAAATATTCAAATAGCTTTTCAAGAAACCGTTATATTTCCGTTAAACGATGAGAATTTAAGGATGAAAGGATGTGCATAGTGCTACACGTTTCCTCTTGGCATCATGGCATTGTACCGTTACGTAGCTAATCTCTTCCCCGTTGGATATTGTCTTGTTGCGATAAGATGACCAGAAAGACGGGTTAGGTTTTGTTTATTTTAACACTTTCATTTTTGCCTTTAAAAGTAATTAAGATAAAACGCATCTCTCTTCGTACGGAGATATATGCTACTATGTTAAAATAATGGCGTATTCTTTGGCCGACTTGAGGTCGATTTTTCCTCTGCCGGCTGTCGAGATGGGTCAACATCTTTCGCAGTTCGCTTATCCTAAAACGACTTTGACCAAACTCTGATTAATTCGTCCATTATTATTAAATACCTTTTTATTAATGCGAATAACATTAATAATTAATAATTTTTTTTATTTAATATAGAAAGAAATAAATTGAATCGTAAAGAAGAAAATATAAATTAAAAATTTTATTATTAATTACAATATATGTATAATATTAAATTATAATATTATATTAATTATATTAAATTAAAGATTAGATTATTATTAGATAAATAAAAAATTTTGTTTTAAGCCGATTAAATTAATCAGAATTTGATTCGGAAGTAGCCCATGATTTTTATATCACCAAGCTTTTAATTCGAATTCTATTAAGTCTTTACAATTTATTAAGGAATTTGGACCGGAATTTACAATCAATTCTTATTTTAAGACAGTCTTAATGTCTTAAGATGCTAATACGGCTCTTTGTCTCTGATTGGCTTACGACATCTTAAGATTGTACTTAAGATCGTCTCAAATATAAAAATTGACTGAATATCAGCCATAGTATATTAGAAACTTATATTTAAGATCGTTTTAAGTACAGTTTTAAGATGAACTGATCACGAGGGCTGCATTAACATTATAAGACATTACTCAAGACAATCTTAAAATAAGAATAGAATTCTTCACTATGAATTCTTCACAGAGTCCTATTAGCATCTTAGGATATTACATAAGATGGTCTTAAAATAAGAATGGATTATGTGAAGACCGATCCATATTCCTCAAACTTTAAGGACATTACTATGAATATCACCGTGTCATGTTTGTCATATTTTATGGAATTTGATGAAAATGCCGTTGCTTTCGAGCTAATTATATCGGAACCCGAACATTTTTATGGAGGAAATGTCGATATTAATTCGGTCGAGGAGATTGGAGTATCCCATTCTATTCGTTTAACATTTCATACCGAAAGATTCGAGGAAATTCAGGAGTGAAGCGATACAGGAGTCGCGCAACGGACCTATTCGACAACGATCTTTCCTAGGAGCCGTTGCTCTCTCTCCTCTATCTTCTCTTCAACACATTTATTTCTCATATAAAAAGAAAAGGAGCGCGCAGATGCACGCTCCGAAGGTTTATTCAGACTGATTCGTGTAGGCCGCGCACGGCCGATTATTCGACTAATCAAACTCAGCGTGAGGGATGCCATATTGTTTCGTTCGTCGCGTTGGTTGCGCGTGATTGGTCGATTTTTCTGATATGTATGTACATATATATATTTAATATGCAAGTCTCATCTGGATAGACCTTTAACGATATGAGGTGCGACAGGGCACCTCCGAAGAATCGCCACTCGCTACGGCCCTGATCGTAACTTTTTTAACGCTTCCCCCGTCGCGCCTGCCCTCTAGTGTGCCAATTATCAACGATGAATGTGTGTTCCCTATTTACAGGTTTGTGAATAAACCGCGTGCAACCCCGTGCCCCCCACGAGCAATCGGAGTATCCATTGTACTTGTACCGCTACTGCAGCCGATACAGCACTGCACGCGACAGCCATCGACGACGTCGCCGATCGCCCGTCACCGATGAGGATCGCGACGACAATGTCGCGTCGACCGACGCTCGCGTAGACAACCCTCGTCGTCGTCGTCCTCACCGTGGTCGCCGCTGTCGTTTGTCATCTTCATCTTCTCGCTCTTCGTCTCTAGGTACGTATACACCATTTGAGCGCATTGTAGCCCCGACCGGGAGAATTAATTGGGACTAACAACGCGGTCAACGGCGACTGAGAATCTCTAAATGATATCATGTGGTGGACAGACAGAGAGGGAGATACGCGATCGTACGAGAGTAAGAGTTGGAAGGAGAGCTTGGAAAAATTAACCTCAACTCCTCCACTCGAGAGAGGGAAGCTGCTTGTCGGTTGCAGCTTGCGACCCGCGCGCGTTACCTGTACCTGCTGCACTCTCTCGTACACCCGATTACTCGAAGCGAATGAAACGTACGAAGACGCACGATTCGAAATAGTTGGATGGTTGAAGTGAGGGAGGAAAAAAAAAGCGCGGAGAACGGCATGAATGGAAGACGCCTCGACCGCGTCGCTCGTCGTTACGCGCGTGCCGAGTAACGCACGGCCGCGTCGTCGTGGACGAGCTTTTACGTTCCGACCGAACACGGTGTCATCCGTGTGCGTGCGTGCGTGCGCGCGCGCGCGCGCGCGCGTGTGTGTGTGTGTCTGTCTCCCTCCGTCTGTCTCTCACACTCCCGTCGGCACCGTCGGTTCGCCCGCCCGTCTATCCGTCTGTCCGTTCGTCCGTCTGTGCTTCTGCGCTCTCAAGCGCGCGTCGTCGCGTCCTCGGCGGCGCGTCGAGTCGAGTGTGCATCGCGCAGAAGAATTCTATCTTCTTCACGGCCGTAAATCTCCTCTCTCGAGTTGGTGCGCGCGCGCGCGCGCGCGTCAAGCAGGACGAGCCCGTCGTCGAGGATAAACGAGGAGTTTGGGAATCGGGGTGGAAGGAGCTTCTGAATACGGTAATAAACACCTGGATGGGAATCGCCGCGCCTCGGCCTCGTCTCGCCCCGCGCGCTTTGGAAAGCCGTTCTCGGGCTCTCGTTCTCGTGCCATATACCTTTTGCACTCTGTAATACCCCAAGATCGCAGCGGCTGTGTCGCGCGTGAGCGAGGAAATAAAGGATAAGGGGGGAAAAAAAAGAAGAGATACAAAGTGTAGAAGAACATAAGGAACGCGTGTGACGTGACGTGACGTGACGTGACGTCTTGGTGCAAGTCGTAGGAATAGCGGCGTCTCGTGACGTCGGGAGGGGATCTCACGAGAGCACAAGTCGGAACGGGGCCGTCGGGCTGGCGAAAACGTGCGCGTTTCACGTCGGTAAGCGCGGGAGTGACTGTGGAAAGCAGGACAGAAAGCGACATCCACGAGTTCCGTTGAAGAGAAGAGTTCCGATCGTCTCCGCAAATCTCGGCGAATCGGCCGGGCCGGCGATCTGTCAAACCGATTGGATGTTGATTTTCTCCCTTTATCTTTATCCCTGTAATCACACTATAGATTTCCGATTCTCATTCTTCTTCCATTCCATGGATTTCAGATTTGATTAAGCCTCAGTCCCATGCGTAAAAATTACTTAAGGAGATGAACTTCCAAGGGAAGAAAGTTCAACAATTCCGACTTAATTCGATTCAACGTTGCCGACTGAAAATAGAGTGACTTTTATTCGCGACTCGACAATCAGAAGTAGCCGGTGCTTTGCTATGATTGGTTGAATGATAATCGGGAATTACGAATCAGAGTCTATAGTGTGACTACGGCTTTAAGTCTAAAGCCTAATGCACAATTAAGAATAAAACAGGTAAGACAGTAGTAATAGGGAATAATAAATTTCAACCTATCAGAAATGATGTATTCTGGGAGCTTATTACGGTTCTTAAAAAATTACGAAGTAAATAAATTTACTAGACTATTCATAACTTCATTGTCAATACTTAGGATATGCAACGCGATGTTGCAAGTGCTTTGAAGCGTTTTTTAATTGATCAGTTTATAAAATTCTTCTAATTGGTCCATCAAATGCTTCAAAGCATTTGTAGCAAGACTTTGACCACAGCCTTAATCAATACTTATTTGCTCACTTTTGTAATTTTCTCATTCATTTCAGGAACTGTAACTAACTCCTTGGTTTTTGATAAGTTGAATTCTTAAAGGCTTCGCACAATAAAAGGGACAAAGAACAGAGAACAGAGAATAAAAATTTCAACCTATCAGAAATCATGTATTGTGGAATACACAGTTTCTGATAGATTGAAATTCTTATTCTCTGTTCCTTGTTCCTTTTATTGTGCGGAACCCCTTATTCTTTATTCCTATTACCTGTACTTTTTGATTGTGCATTAGACTTAATCATAGCGTTTTTCAACAAGGATACAAGGGACATTTTGCAGCATGAATACAGTGTAACACATTGAATCATTTCGTTCTTCTTTAATGCTAATAACAAGGATATAATGACTCACTGTACTATACTTTTGGAAAGCTCCCAGTGTAACATAGTGAATTATCACATACTTGTTGTTTGTCAACGTTACAGGATAAGGTTCACTGTGTTACACTGTACTTTGCTAGAAAACGCCCAAAGGTAATAATTTCAATCCCCATTAAAAATCGTGAATATGTAAAAGAATACACTATTTCTCATAGGTTGAAATTTATTAAGCCTAAAGGTGTACTTCCCTATGATAGTTGGAATTTCGAAAAAGTCATACGATCAATCAGAATCATTAAAGTTTAGCACGTTAAACAGACGAACGATTCTGATTGGTTGTATTACTTTTCCGAAATTCTGATTCGTGAGAAAGCACCCTAAATGAATATATTCAGGATACGTTTCGTTTTCACGTTTACACGCTATACACATCATATTATCCTTGTTTATCAAATATTAAACAAGAATAAATGATACAAGCACTGTGAGTACAAAACGGAACGCATTCTCTATATTACAACTGCTCACTTAGTGAGCTCGTGTACTTGTTTCGTCTAATACCCGTATTCATAGTCAGGCCTTATTAGTATATTGAGGGCTTTCTTAAATTTATCTTCAGATACTCTATGAATTATTTCATTGGTTACTGAACACTTAAGTACAAGAGACTAATACGGGCATATATTTTTGAATTTAATGAAATATGCTAATCAGATGCAAGAGCTCAGTAAGCGATTGTAATATTGAATGCATTGAAAAGCACAGACAATAGGAACAGGAATGACAAATTTCAACCTATCAAAAATCGTGCATTCTAGTATACACAGTTTCTGATACATTGCAATCTCTTGTATTCTTATTTCCTGTTCCTCTATTGCTTGTTATTTTCAATTATGATCTCAGGTTTTATAACCTCTACATCGACGCCATCCCGGTCGGCAGCCGAGGTTTCCTCTTTCTCTCCCTCCCCTCTCTCTCTCTTTCTCTCTCGGCGGGAGATGAGTTGAGCCGTTGCGCGGGTTCCTTCGCTTTCCTGTCCCGGAATCCCTTCCCCACCTCCTTACGACGCCGGGGTACGTCGCGAAAGGTTCGTGATGTGAACGTCACGCTCGTAGATGAGAGGCGGTAACGTGAATCGTACCTCTTCTGACGATTCATTCGCCAAATTCGCTGAACGTCGTCGTTCACAGACGTATATCCTCGGAAAAATTGGCGCGGTTGATTTCTTGTCTCATCATAATCCTTGCCTTCGTCCTCGTTGTAGTGTCTAACGTATAACGCCTCGTCGGAAAGTTGCGCGCGCGCAGCCGCGATACACGGATACTTTCTGTATACGTGCAAGCTCTCTTTCTGGGTGTAGGTGTAGAGGAGGTTGGTAGGTTGCGAAGGTTGAGAGAGGAGAGGAGAGGAGAGAGAGAAAGAGACAGAGTGAGAGAGAGTGATGCGGCGCGCACGGAGGATCGGGATCGACGACTAACGAACTGGCTGCATGGTTTGATGGAATGACTGACTGGCACTCGCAGACGCTAGCGGTGGTTAGCGAATGCAGGTTGATGCAGATGATTACCTGCGCTAGCTGGCAGACGACGCTAACTGTTCTTGCGTGAGTTGGAATCGCCTGAACTAGGAGTCGCGGATATCTATTCGTGTATCGGTCCGTCTGTCCGTCCGTCCATCCATCCATTCGTTCGTCCGTCCGTCCGTCCGTCCGTCCATCCATCTGTGCGTCTGTTCGTCGGTCGTCGCGTGTGCGCGCGTACAAGCGGATCGCGTACTCGTTCACGCACGCCAAGTGAAGACAGAACGTTTGAACTCGAGACGACGCCGTCATCATCGCCGTCGCCATCGCTGCCACCGTTGCTACCGCGATAGCATTCGAAACGCCCCAGGTGCAGCATACCCGCGCGGCCGTGCGTGTGCTCGCGCGCGCACACATACATACACGACATCGGATACCCCCTCGGGCTCAGACGGAAGTTTGTTGGTTATGGGAGCGAGAGCGGACGCAAGTGCGGAATTCGCAGCGCCATTTTGAAAAATTCGGACTCGCTAAAAATTTCCTTCTCTTCCCTCGCACCTCCGCCAAGTCTTCTTCGCCATCCCCGAAGTGGTGAACGTGCGGCCGTGGTGCGTCTCGTCCTCCTTGCCTTCTCCGCGTCTTACCGATTGTCATCAGTGGTGTGTCGTTAATTGTAGATCGACCGCGCGGCGGACCACGGTGGACTCATGGAAGGCACGCTGGAGGAGCTTGCCTCTAAGGACGCTTCTCAGTCACAAGATAGTTCCGATAAGCATTTGAAAGGTGAGTACTGACTCCTGTTCCACATTTCTAACGCTCGGTAAAATTTACTTTCACAGTTTGTGTCCAGATCCTCTGGATTGATCCTTTTGGATCTGTAGATCACAGAACTTTGTCACAATGTCATTGTATGGTCGGATTAAATTGCATACCAAGTTGCATAGTGTACTTTTGCTAGCACATGGCTGTCTGCCTGAAAGAGATTTTTGATTGAGTTAGTTATCAGGCACTCTAATTGTAAGACGAAGTTTCTGAAAGCACACATCACTTACAGCAGATATTGTACATATTTTAATAAGACGACAAATATAAAAGAATATGAAATAAAAAAAAGTTGAGAGAGAGAGAGAGAGAGAGAGAGAGAGAGAGAGAGAGAGAGAGAGAGAGAGAGAGAATATATATATTATACTATATATATATAATAATAAGTAATATAGTATATATATATTATATAGTAGTATA
>NW_012130077.1:4891441-4894992 GCF_000143395.1 Atta cephalotes
ACTTAAATTAGTATAGTTAAGTAATAAATTAAACTTTAAACGTAATATAGTCTTTGTTATCTAGTAAGTTTTAAAATTAAATTATATAATATATATATATATATATATATATATATATATATATATTTGTATTTATATCGATTGTATTATTATCGCTTTTTTAAAATAATTAAGATATTTATTTAATGAATAATAATTTTTATATATTAAATATGATTATATATGAAATATTTGTTCACAGATATGATTATTCCAAATGGTGTCAATGGGAATTATAGTGCTGACAACGAAGAATATATGGATACTAGTGATAATACAAGCAAGATAGCTCTGAAAGATGTTATCACTGAAGAAGAAGAAGAAGAAGAAGAGGAAGAAGAAGAAGAAGAAGAAGAGGAAGAAGAAGAGGGTGATGAAGATGAAGAGGAAGAAGATGTGGACGAGCAATATGATGAGGATGATCATGAAAGAGCAGTCGACATTCAAGAAGGAAAAGATGAAGATAGTGATCGAAATGAAGAAATAGGTAATACTAGTAAGGAGGGTGAAATGTTTGATTTGAAAAATGACTTTAAAATATCCAACTCACCCGACGGTGTAAGTGAGACGAACAATTCTAGTGAAGTGTCTAAAACTGAAATAAGCGAGTGTGTAAAAAACACATCCTGTGAAGCTATGGATGTAGATGAACAAAGTAATAACTCTGATATAGAATGTCTTGATGAGAGCATTACTGAAATACAATTGGATAATGACGATGTGTTCCTTTCAAAGAAAACCATCGAGAAGCACGACAATGATGTATCATCAAATTGTAGTTGTGACAGTAGTGAAATCGCTGACAGTAGCATGGAGAAGTCAGACGTCAAGCTCTGCGAGGAGAATGGAAGCTGTGGCAGTCCCGACATCGAAGAAATAACCGATAACGCGAAAAGCAACGATCATGATTCGTCATTAGACCGTGCTATTAAAGATCCTACAAAACAGAGAAAACCGCGAAAACAAGTAGATCTTAGTAATATCACACCGAGAAGAAGCTCGCGCAACATTAAACGAACAAGCTATATAGAGAAGGAGTTGGAGGAGGAAGTAGAAGACGATGGATCTGACATAGAAGAGATTAAACCGGAAGATCCATTAGCCGGTATCGACAGTAAGGATAAAGAAAATTCTAAACTAAAGTCACCAGTTAGAAACAGTAAAACTACTATTGTCGTTAATGATACTAAACGGTTGGTAGAAATCGCCGCTGGTAGTAAATCCATTAAAGGTGGAAAGAAGGAACCTACGTTAGTTATAATAGATACAAACTCTATTCTCTCGGGACGCGGTGGAGTTCCCGTGAGTAACAATAAACCTCATCACACGGTCTCCAACTCCAATCCGTTCTCAGTTGTCCCGATGAGTGGTATGACAACGCAGACAATGTACCCCAATATGAGGACAACTATCACACCAGTACCCATGACGTCAAAAGCGGCACAGCTAAGCCCGAAAACCAGCAGTATGACCACAGTTACGCCAACGATACCGCCGATTTTGCCGACACTGACCGATGATATGTTCGTGGTTGAAGCACCATCTTTCATAGTACCTTATGTATATGAAAAACCACCCTTAAAACCACTGAAAGAATTTGTCACTAAATTGGAGAGAAACATTGAAGAGATAGAAAAGGAAGAAAGGAAAAGACTTGCTGATGAAAATAAGGACAATGAAGATTATAAAGAAGATTCTTTAGATGTTAAAAGAGGTAACGACAAATCTGAGGATAGTGATATGGAAGGAAAAGGTAAGCGAGAGGGAGATGATAGAGGTGACAATTCAATAGACTTGATCGAGCATGGATTCAGTAGTTTAAATGATAAGCACGATTTAAGGCAAGACGACAGAAATAAAATACCGACATACTTTGATTTGCCATTGGGAAAGTTCTTTATGCAAATTGGAATGAACCTTGTTCAGGAGTATGTGCAAACTGATCTCTTACGGACTCAAAAGCGTAAACAAGGCAAAGGTAGCACATCAGCCGAGACTCAATTAGCTATAAATTCACTTATCAAGAATTTAGAGTTTAGTAAAGAAAATAATGAACCATTCCATTTAGAGATGAAGAAATGCGAGTTCTGTAGTTTTAAAACAGAATCGACATTAGTCATGCAGCATCATCTAGAAACTCCGCATATGCGCAATTATGTTTACAAATGTAACTTCTGCCCGATGGAGGTTCGTAGTCCTCACGATATCCTGTATCATATGGAAGCGGAGCATAATACTCGTGGTAGATTGGAACGCGGTCCCGCTTTCCATCAGTGCCCGAACTGTCCATTCGAGGACAATCAGAAGGGTAAATTGACGCGACATATACTCGCCTGCACGAAGAAGTTTAGACCGGAGAGGAACTTGGAGCCCGCGGTGGATTGGGAGCCACCGGCCAAAATACCGCGTGTAAATCGCGCGCGACCCGTTGGCCCAACCAATCCAAATGCGCTCGCAGCTATGGCAATGAGCGCAAAGGGTCCACAACCGCTGTTACCAAAACTGCTTCCCGCACCGATCACAGGTCGTGGAAGAGGACGGCCGCCAATGCAGCCGAGATATTCCGATCTGAAAACATTACGGCCAGGTGCTACTCCAATGCGACAAGGTAAATTTTTACAGCAGATCATGAAATTAACGAGAATACAAAGAGAATTTTCTCTAATCTCCACGCATCACACGTTTAATGGATTTGCATTAATGTAAGCTGTATATTTCAGACAATGTTGCAGGAATGATGTATCGTCCTACATCCTCTGGTTTATTGGTACCTACGTCATACCAGTTCAGTAGTAATCAAATATTCCAGGTAACAATAGCATTTGTCATAGATGTATATTCGTTATACATATATAAATACTAACAATTAGATTTAGCGGAAAACAAAAATATAAAATAAAATATGAAACGGAAACTAAAAATTAAAAACTTGTGTCCTACGAAAATCGCAAGAAGAATATGTTGAAATAAATCAAAAATAAGTGAAATAAAAAATGAATTTTCAGTTTTATAAATATCTGTTAAGATTACACACACACACACACACACACACACGCGCGCGCGCGCGCGCGCGCGCGTTATTATTATTTTAAAATGCTTACTAACATATAAGGGCGATGAGAATTTATGACAATGCCCTTCTTAAAATTAGAGAAACCGTGCCACAATTTACGTGCTGCACAAAATTTTAATAGCTGTGTGTATCCAGAATTTGTATCGAACTATATCTGTGTATTACTTGACTACTGTTATTTGTATAACATATTATCTATAGTTTATTATCTTAAATTTTCTAAATGCATACACACATCATTTTATTTTATCGTAAGTTAGTATCTGTACAATATTGTCTTTAACAAAGTAGACAGAACAGTATAAGAGATATATATACTAAAATAATATTTATATTTATAAATATCGCACAAGGTGAGTGACGTCAAAAGAAAGAGGTGAAAAAGTTTTCAAATATGTGTATATATATATATATATATATATATATATATATATATATA
>NW_012130077.1:4896515-4901777 GCF_000143395.1 Atta cephalotes
TATATATATATATATATATATATATATATATATATATATATGTATGTATATATATTTTTCAGGTTAATAAACTGAAAATTGTGCAAAATATTCTTATATCGATGTTTACAGAACTTCTGTTAATTTAAATACAAATTGACAATAATAAAGTTATACATCTTATATTTATATACATTACTTAATAATAGAGAGTAATGGACGCGTGCCACATTCTTTTAAAAAAGTCTTCTCTGCATTCTCTGATAACAATATTCACGAATATGTGTACACTGTACACATGTAAATACTTTAAATACATTCGAAGCTTCAAAGAACTAGTAAAAAAGATGTATGGGTGGTGGCAGGTGGTGGGTGGCTCTGGGACTGTCATGTCGGCTGTCTCGGGAGTGAGTAGCAGTAGCGGCGGCAGTTCCGGTCAACCCACACCAATTGCACTTGTACCCAACGTAATCGACTCTCTGTCTAGGTTGTCCTCATCACAGGTAAATAAATATTGGAAAGTAACCAGGGAGAATAACTGATTTCGTGAGTTCGCATGAATGATGTGTTTTGCAAAAAAGGTGCAAAAAAGGCTTTTAATATTCTCCAAGTTTGATTATGAACGATCGGATAAACTTGTAGTCGCTTGAAAACTTTAACACTGCGCATAGAAAATTCCTTCCATTTTTTAAACCGGTCTAATAATTAATATTACACATACACTTAAGGACACACACACACACATACACACACACACACACACACACACACACATTTCTCATTAATATAATATAATAAAGTAAATATAATAATATTTATTTTACTCTTTGTCATTCATATATAAATAGTAATGTGTGGGAAATATTGTGTGGGATTATATTTGTACTATACAGTGCAAATGCTAAATCTTTATCAACAAATATATATATATATATAATTTTACTAATGGAAAAAATGTTTATCTTATTTCTTAAGTTGTAATTGCTACATAATAAATAAAGATTAATCGATGAAAAATTGGGAAATAATGTTTCACATATTCAATAAATTATCATTGAATTTTGCAGAAATTTAAATCTAGTGAAAGAATACATATATACACACATACACATATACACACATTGTCTGAAGAAAAAGTAATAACAAATGTGTACAACTTTAATGTAAAATTTTTCAGGTGGATATTAATAGAACAGATATTTGTTATTATATGATTTATGAAAATAACATTATTAAACTGACATCAATTCGTGTTTAAAAATAACGCAAATACTTTATATTTTTCAGAATACAACAGCCAGTTCCAAAAATCCTACAGCGAAACTATTAAGTCAGCCAAGTATATCTATTACTCCATTACCACGTACAACATCTCAGACCTCCATTCCGGGATCAGGAACTTCTTCGAAGTCTGGAGGAAAAAATACATTTGTTATATGTGAAATTTGTGATGGATATATTAAGGTGAATGTACGATAAATTTATAGACTATTATAGGCTTTTATTCTTATTTTTGATGGCCACTATTCTTGGAAATTGCGCAAATTAACAAATTAATATAATAGATGATAAATAATGAATAATTTATATTATTAATTAATATTTAATTATTAACAGATGTTAAGATTATAAGTAATATTTATAAATCTTTTCGAAATATTTTGCATTGCATTCTATTGCATTTATTTTAGGATCTAGAACAATTACGAAATCACATGCAGTGGATCCACAAAGTAAAAATACATCCAAAGATGATTTATAACAGACCTCCATTAAACTGCCAGAAATGCCAATTCCGATTCTTTACAGATCAGGTATTTTTACACAATTATTTAGTTAAGTTAATAAATAAAAATATTTCTAAAGTTAAAGTGTAATTATTGTATTTCTTTCATCATGAAAAATATGCACTGATATTTACATAACATTTTATTTACGTCAGTAAAATATAATATTTATTAAAATATAAATTTAAATTTAATCATTATTTTCCATCCATTTAAAAATGCATATATATATATATATATATAATAGCATATTTCTTTTTTCTAAATAGGGTTTGGAAAGACATTTATTAGGATCTCATGGGCTTGTTACATCTAGTATGCAAGAGGCAGCAAATAAAGGAAAAGATGCGGGTCGTTGTCCAGCTTGTGGCAGGGTAAGTTCATTTTTTTTCTGTTGTTTGTAACATGAGATTTTGTTTTCGGAAAAAGAGGAAGCATAAACAGAAATATAAACATGATTTATGAGAAGTATTGATTTCTAGGTATATCAATGGAAATTATTAAATCATGTTGCTCGAGATCACGGGATGACATTAAAGCCAGCACATTTATCATATAAGTGTACAGTCTGCACTGCCACATTCGGAATGTACAAGCAGTTCGAGAATCACGTATATTCGGCGCATAGTGTTGTAGCAAAAAGAGTAATGGATAAGAAGAACACGCCTGCATCTCCATCGTCTCGATCGAATGATTCGCTTCTAAAGCCATTGAAGATTAATGACGAGATAACGATTATTCCGCAACCGGCGAAACCTACAACCAGATCCGGTGCGATTCAAGGCAGAGGAAAATAGCAATGATGAGCTTGAGTGATAATTGTGTCTTGTCTGATCGAATTTCGCATAACTTTTTGTGGTACTCCATGCCGATCACTGCAAACGTACAGTGATTAACGTGCCGTTAACGTGTACATGTGTATGTATACTATGCTTTAAGACGCGAATAATTCCAAATACCTAAAGAAGAAAAAAAGCAAGGAAAAAGAAAAAATCTTATGACTCGTGACAACAAGGAAACTAGTTGACTGCGTAATAATATTCCATCAATGATTATACCGATATATATTTATTTAAGAATTTTTATTGTTGTTATCGGACCTACATAAAATAGACTGTAAAAATATTAAAGGGTGGCCTTCAGTCTGATTCCTTGGTTAAATCCTAGAGCTGCATACTCCCGACCTATAAACTCGCCTATATGTGTAACATGAACTCTCTCGCGCGAAATATCAAGTGTATTGTAACATTTCGATGCTATAGTACATCGTAATAACGTTACGCGCAGTATGGATTATTCTCATACATAGCGAATTCTCTACAATGTAAATTCTTTTTCTAAGATAAATATATTCGAATTTATTCTATTTTGTTATTATGATGCTATGACTTTAGGACAGTGAAATTGTCCATAATCTCCGGTTTGATAGGCTGATAAACATCATGTTTGCGAAATAATTTCCGAACGATAAACGATGCGATAAATTGTACTAATTGACCAGAGTGCCCACGACAGTCACGAATCTATAGTACACAGGTACTAACGACAAGTGTTATACTGGATACCATCTAGTTCTTCAGACATATATTATGCTTTCATTTCGCCATCATACGTTTTTTAATTAACAGTTAGTGAAATTATTGTCATATTTTTTATTTATGATATTTCATAGAACTGTGTGTAATAATTTGTGATGTAATACGAGAAATCTTTTTGCTTTTTTTTTTTAAATCGAAACTTGTAAATTGTATCTATATTACTATAGATTTTTGAACCCTTTAGTCACGTATACTGTAATAAAAAAAAAACAAAGTACCCAGTTTTATTTTAGTGCGCTCTTATGAAAACAACAAAAATGTACATTAACATAGGATATAATATAAAGAAATATATCAATAAAATAGGATGACACACAACTCGTGTATACATTTTTTCTGATAAACGTGAATATGAAACGGAGCATTGATCCTGTTAGCACATCAACGCGGCGTACGTCTACATTTATATATGTATATATATAATATAAACATTCATGATATTATATATATAAATATGTAAAATTATAATATAGAGTATAGCAATAGCGTAGTACACAAGAAGAGACTTTTCATTTCATTTTCTTCTTGTATACACTCCGAAAACGATTATAGGATACATCAATATGTAGATAGATCGTTAAAAAAAATAACGAGTTTAATTTAGCAATTTCAATTTATCCCGATAATAATTTTTTGTACTATTATTGTAGGATATAATTTTAGAGAAAAAAAATCGTAATCACAGAGTGAAGGATTCGAGATAGTGCATTTTTGCACTATATGGCTGTATTATTTAATTCTGCTATCTTGCCAAACGCTTACGGCAAGCCATGTTGGTAAAACTAAGAAACAGACATAATTACAGAAATATATAGTTTATTGTAATAATTTGTACAATATTATACGATTATAAAAATAAAGTGTGTACCAACATTGAATTAAAATTCTTACAGTACACTTTGAACCTTTGTATATGTATGCTATATTTCAAAAAACCTAATGGAGATCAACAGAAGTTTGATAAATAAGAAACAATGATTGTTGAAAATTTATATCTGTTGATTGCCGCATTTTTGCTTTGCCCTATTAAACAAGATAAAAAAATCTGTAATTGATATCTTGATGTTTAAGAATGTTAGAAATATTAGTTTTTCTTTTCAAATTCTCATAAATATGTACATAAATATGTACTGTCATTTGTTCATTTAACATTTAGAGTAATAAAAAAACCTTTTTTAAAGTAATAAAAAAACTAACAAAAAAGAAAATTTATAATTCTAAATAAAATTGGTTATTAAGTAAAATATTTTATTGACAGATATTTTATGACTTAATTTAAATAAATAAAACTACGGTAATACTTGTGAATAACTTGGTATGTACATTATAACAAATATCTATGTATTATTTTATTATTAGATGTTAAATATATATATAGTGATGTGATTTAATATAATTGTTTTAAAATTCCAAAAAAAATTTTCTTAATTTTTAATACATAATTTATATAATTTAAAAAATGTGGAGTATAGAGATTTATACAAATCTGGAATATTTATTTCATACAATTATTACATTGTCTATCGCTAACGTACATAATAAAATTAATAATAAATTTTTATCAATGATATTTAATAACCAGATAATTTCTAGAGTTGACGATTACCACAAAAATTATATTAGGATGAATCGACATGAAAGTAGTCTACTCTTAATCGAAAATTCCGCGAAAATTTCTTTTTGGATTTGTAAAAAATTAATTATAAAAGTGTTAAAGATTAAGTATACAAAAAGGAATAAAAGGGGTAAATGGTAATCCATTTCGAGAATAAATTCCTTCACTTCTTCACTGTTACAAAACCTATTCTTTTAACTCGTTTAGTTTGAAAAAATGATTACGCATACACACATATATATATATATATATATATATATATATATATATGAGTATATATATA
>NW_012130077.1:4904883-4912610 GCF_000143395.1 Atta cephalotes
ACACACACACACACACACACACACACACACACACACACACACACACACACACACACACAAATATTTGACAGGTCAAATAATTCAAAGGGCTTTTTTCTACTTTCCTTACGTACACTCATTCTTTCCTCTTCCTCGTTTTTTATAATTCTCATTCTCTATAATTAACAAATAATAAAGATATGCTTTATGAAATTCAACTTACACATAAGAAAATTTCTAACGTAAATTACTTGTATACATGTATGTATCTATGTATGTATACACATATATAATCTAATATTATGCATCTTCTCAATACAATTTTTTACAATTAAACTTCCATGATATAGAACAGTACAAAACGATAGATTTCCCTCTTGCAGCAATATTACTTTCATCGCTATAGAATGTCATAAAACTGCAGCGATAAAAGGAAATATGTCCGCACTTGACTGTCTGTGGTATTACAATATGTAAATACGTGTATGTTTACATATACATACAGAATATTGAATAAATTGTAAATATAATCGTCGAGATTTCTCGTGAATAAAACCAAATAAAATATCCAAAATAAATTTTTGTTATTCTCTTAGTCTTTGAGAAATGATTCGTACAAGGATGATTACTTTTATACATTCAAAATCGATATTCTTATATAATCAATAAAAAATTTATTATACACAGCTTTTATTCATAAGATATTAATTATCCGCCATGCCGCGATTTATTGGAGCACATCTAAGCCAAGTTAGTCATTATTGCCAGAATGAAAAATTTTATTTATGTATATATACTCACACACGTATATTGCAATTATATATGTATATATATGTATATATTTATAAATACACGAGGCGGCTACCCCATTATTTAATCTATCATAGTCCACTCTCGTGTTCAGAAAAGGCATACCAACTTGAGCATATATATTATAATTTGTCTTTGGAAGATTGACATTACGCAAAATACACGCTTTTGCATATAAAATCCTATTTTACGAAACTTGTCACTACATATGCACACTTTCATTAAACTCAAAGAAGATAATTAATCTATAACTCGTGTCATGCATCATAATCGACGTCTTCCTTTTTTTTTTGTACAAACTCGTTCTAAAAATAAGTGCAATCTTTCTCGCTCGAGGCGCATTGTGTTTATATATAAACTATTTTCAAAAACATGCATATACGCACGTAAATAACTTTTTCGTGTCTTCGGGTGTTTTCCAGCAATATACATAAGCGATACTGTATATGATTCTGTGCTTTCCAACTACGCTATTTTTCGATTAGGATACGCTATGTTACATTTGATGCTTTCCAGCTACGTACACAAGCAACACTGTAAGACTGTATACGATTCGGTGCTTTCTAACTATGACATAAATTGACACAATTGTACACAGCGAAATAGGAGTTTCAGTGTGTCGATACTACAGTATATGTTTATGTATACTATAGTATTTCTCTATTGTATGATATTCTTCAAGAATAGGGATCTTGATCCTACCTACCTTGATACATGCTGTTACACATGTGTCTATATACGTAGCTGAAAAGCACCAAATATAACATAGTGTGTCCTATCTGGAAAACAAAATAGTTGGAAAGCACAGAAACCTGTGTTATGTACGTTATTGGAAAGCACCCTTGTTTATAATATTTGTAGACTAAGTGAACGGATTAATATGGGGCAGCCTTTGTGAGTATATATCCATTTTGTATTTATAAATTCTTTTTGCATAACATGATGCTGCCATAGACTTCGGATTTTCAGAATTATATAATGGGTGAGTCAGTGGGCACAATTGTGTGTCTGTATAAAACATTTAAAACACTGTAACACCCAGATGTTTTGCAAAATGTACTGTTGATTAATATTTGATTAATAAGCCGTCCATTCAGGAATACCTGTACTGCTTGTTTATATTATACTCATTCGCAATATGGCTTGTGAAATAATATCGAAATTATCTTTTCCAAAATGACAAAATTCTCCTTGTTTTGAGATCTATTTCTCCATAATATTATAATTTTGATCGGCATTCTACTAGTTACAAATCATTCGCTCTCAATTATATATATAATGTATCCAAAATATTTACAACTTTGCTAGCAGGCCTTTTACGTATCCTGCTGTTTTATTTTTAATAAAAACAAATCTCCCAACGCGATATAGGAGATTTTTCTTTAAGCTAATTCTTTTGCTGCATATTTCAGCCATATTTAACGTTCTCAACTAATCTGGGCTATAACTGGCACCAGGAACAGACCTATGTGGAGACTCAATCACTTTCTGGACCGCCTTCTTTTTCACCTTCACCATCTCCTTCTTCTCGTGTCATGCCTTCAATTGGTGCTGGAGTATCTTCTATGTTTGTAACGCTATTCGTTGGCAGTTGACCAGAGTCAGGTGGCATTGAAGGTGGACCATTCTGTGCAGCGCCTTGCGGAAATCCTGTTTCAGCTGATACTAAATGCGATGGCATATGTGGCGAGGCCGTTTGCGACTTTCTGCTTTTCTCACCTTTCCTCCATAATGTAATTTCCTGAACAAAATACGAAAAGCAATGGTAAAAATGAAGATACAATGATGAAAGAAATAATGCATACATAATAATATTTTCATGAATATGTAGAAAAGAAGTATAACTATAGAAAATTTAAAAAATATATACAAATTAAAAATATATACAATTAAAAAACAGGTAAATATATACAAATTTACCTGTTGCTTAAAGTATCGTCGATCTTCTTCGTCCATGAGAACTAAATTCAGATAATATCTAACACTAAACTTCTTATTAATGTCGCGCATTGTAGGGGCCAAATCATACCCAGCCAAGAATACCCTTATAGGAATGGATTCCCCTCGAACGGGTGCACCATCCATGATCTCATATTTCGCTATAGTTTCGTTTTCAGTAAACGTATGAGGACCTGCAAATATGTACTCTAATTATTGCCTTAGTACCGTGAATACCGCAGAGACAAAATTCTTAGGAAACCAAAACTTGCGTTCCAATTTTGCCAACATGCAATGCTACATGTGTACAAAACTGCAGAAATCATAATTAATTACTATTGCTACGTTATATTTCAATGTATAAATTATCTATAACATACCAGAACCTGTAGTTTCTCGTTTGATGATTGCTATCTCCATATGTTTTATTTTTATTCTAACCAAAAGAAAGTATATTTTGCCAACAATTACATCTTTTAAATGATATCTGAAAAGATGAATAGTTAGCAGCAACATATTTAGAAAATCAATCCTTAAAACAATCCAAATACATGTATTACAATAACTTACTTGCTTTTATTATATTCAAATTCGATATGCAAACAATCTTCAATTCCAACTTCCATTTTAATGGGATTATTCATGTCTGGATAGGAACTAAGAGTGTGCACAACTAATTCGAGTTCTTTAACAATGTCACTAATCCTTCGTACAATTGTCACTTTTAAGAAATATCTTAGTCGTACGTTAGAACCGGTGTAACTCTCAAATGGTTTCTCAACATTTGGAAATTCAAATGTATATACCGTATTGTGTGTTAATTCCCCTGGCCTTGCTAGTTCTTTTACCAGGCTTGTAAATTCGTGATGATTACCTCTGTCATAATATAGCTCAATTTGTCCAATAAATTCTACTTTGACACCATGATGCTCTAATTTTCCAGCTTTCCTCAAGCTGATATTAATCTGCAAGTATTGATTTAGTAATAAATTTATACTGCAAAAGCATAACAATAAAACATTATAAAGTATTAAAAAGAATATATTACAAATAATTAACAGAGCTCAAAAAGTTACTACTCTAAAAGATAAGTAGCATCTGCGAGGTATTTCTCTATATAAACCAATCTTGAAAAAATCAACTGTGAAAAAAATATTAAGTGTCTTATTAACTACTGTTTAAAGTTTCAGTGCAAAAATTGATTTATGGTATTTACTTATTTTTAGTGTCAGGATCCTTTAACTCATATCATAACTGTATCTCTTTATTATATAAATTGACAAGTCAAATTTTAACTTTTGTAAAATGATACCTAATGTTTTTGAATAACTGATAATTTTTGCTAGATATACTGTATTATAAACGAAAAGTCTATGCACATTGAAAATGCAATTTATTTTAATTTCATTGGACAAAAGCAAGCCTAGTGCACTGAACATATCGCATGCAAGTATGTTAACATTGGATTTTTATCAAATCATAATTAGACGATTAATAATCACGATGATGTTCCAAGGAGCAGATCCTACCTTGCCGGACACGGTCTCGCCGTCGTAATAGAGCAGGTGCCGCTCCTTCTTACCATCCTCGGACTTGATGTCTGCAGTCTTTCGCGTCTCAGCGCCGTCCAACGTGATTTCTATGTCGGCGGACTGACCGAAACCAAAGAAACTCTGCGTGAAAAAGTTTGAAAGCGTTAGAAAAATCATGTAAAAAATCAACAGCCGGGGTACGGGAGGAGATGACAACCCGGCGCCGATCAAAGTCTCGGGTTACGATGGGCCATGGTAGGCCGAGGACTGCACCCCCGTGGGAGGTAAACGCACCATTTTCTAGGATAATTTTCGTGGAAACGGTGAGATACCCCGATGCAATGCTGCAGTCACGCTGATAGGACTGGCCGTATCGCGGATCAATGAACAATTCTCCAGAGCAACATTTTCTTACGTGTACGAGAGACGAGAAAAGTTGGGTTATTTTTTTGCTCGTTCCTCCCGAAAGTCACAAGTAGCCAATATGGCCGCGCGCACGCGCCCCCTTCCCCCCTTACCTCTCCCACTTGTATGCGCTGTCAAAATTCGCCGGTGGCGCGCGCGGCGAGATCTTTTTCTATATAGGGAGTCTAGTATAAAATTGCAAATGCCGATAAAGCCTGATGCTCGTGAATTCGGGTCGATAAGATCAATCTTCATTTTTATCAATTGGGCTTAACATGTGAACTCTTCAGATGGCGCTTATTTTCGTGGATAGATTTGTGCACATGGCTCTAATCTGATAGGCAAAGAAGAGAAGAGAGAGGACAAAAATTTATGTGGAGTGTTGTTGATTAATACGGTTTGATTTGCTTCTTCTTAGCCTGATATGCCTACTCGCGATTCTCAGAAATAAAACAAATATCTATGTATTTTTGTTTGCAAGCCACGCTGTTGTACATATCTTTCGTGCTGCACGCTTTTCGTCGCTCGATCATATAAGCGAAAACCGAAAAATCTGTCACACGCGCCGCAAGTACTTGCTGTGCACGCGTTTTTCGATGCTGTGATGCGAAATGTTATGATGGCAGGCATCACATGTTATTCTTCATGGACATCATTACATCGTGATGTAAGTGTATGATTTAGCTCGTTGTACATCTTTCCTAAGGAAGAGAAAGAAAGATTCCTGAAGCTTAATGTTTACCGTCTCTACTCCGCATTCTCATCTGTGTCTGTTTAATTATTATTTTGATGTTATCGTTGATAAATGAAAATGTAGACGATTATTTTGATATTAAAAAGACAATTGGACAAATAAAGTTCGGGCTCCAGGTTATTTAGCATAAAAAATGTTATTTCAAGTGCCTGGTTGACATTGCAACATCAGTATCTTTTTTTTTTTTCAGATATGTGATTGTAAATTTTCGTGTGTACAAAGGTAGAAGTATCAGTGATTACCCTTATGTCTTATAAAAAATATAATTCAGTGAACGGCAGTTTCAACGATGGATTGCGATTACATGACCTTTTACAGGGAGAAAGACTTTCATAATAGATGCTGTGGTGGAAAACTCTGGTGTATTAAGGTAAAGTTTTATGAATATATGATTTCTGATATTTTTTAAGGATCTTGATTAACTTAAGTGACAATTAACTTATCAGTAATACTTGTATCGTTCTATTAATGTAAAATGAGATAATAAATCCTTTTATTTTTTGCGATATATCAAAAGATTAGATTAGGAAGGGCTTATATATAATTAGCAATTTTGCTGATTAATTATCAATTAAGTTAATCACAGTTTGACAAGGTTGTTCTGACATTGTTATAATTTTAACATAATGTATCTATATTTATAGGATATATGTGGAATCATATGTGCGGTATTAACATGGCTATTGATAATCTATGCAGAATTCGTAGTGATGGCAGTGATTCTTATTCCTACAATAAATACATTGTATTCCAGTTTAAATATGGCCATTTTCCAATCTCTAGCATTCCTGGCCTTTGCGTCACATCTAAGAACCATGTTTACAGATCCAGTAATTAAGATAACGCTGAAATCTAATTTATTGCTTGAGCTTATATTATGTAACATAAGTTAAACATTTTTTAAAAACTGATATTTTGTTTTTATGCAGGGTGCGGTGCCGAAAGGCAATGCAACAAAAGAGATGATTCAACAAATGGGATTTAGAGACGGACAGGTTATTTTTAAGTGTCCAAAATGTTGTTCTATTAAGCCCGACAGAGCTCATCATTGCTCTGTTTGCCAAAGGTAATAACAAAAAAGTCAAATTTGTGTTTGTAATATAGCAAGGTAATTACATTGTGTTGCTATTGTAGATGCATCAGGAAAATGGATCACCATTGTCCATGGGTTAATAATTGTGTAGGGGAAAATAATCAAAAATACTTTGTACTTTTTACTGTGAGTATTTTTATAAAGCGCATGCACATGTTACGATTTAGGCTTTTACAAAAAAATAATCAAATTAATGATTCTAATATATTAATTATAATATTTAAATATATTGAATATATTTTGTAAAATATCTTAAATATACTTTTCTTGTACCATTTTATTTTAGTTTTATATAGCGGGTATATCATTGCATTCTCTATTTCTGTGTGTACAACAATTTACTATGTGCGTCAGACAAGAATGGAGAGAATGTTCCACGTTCAATCCACCAGCAACGGTGGTGTTATTGTTATTTCTAGCATTCGAAGCACTTTTATTTGCCATTTTTACTGCTGTAATGTTAGGCACGCAACTGCAAGCTATTTGGTATGATGAAACTGTACGTATATAAAACAATTATTTCTTGTGCGTATATAAAAAAAATTGCGATTTATATTTATTGTATTATATCTTTTGCAGGGTATAGAACAACTTAAAAAGGAGGAAGCTCGATGGGTTCGCAATAGTAGATGGAAATCGATTCAAGCGGTTTTTGGAAGATTTTCGATAGCTTGGTTTTCCCCTTTTACCTCACCTCCTAACGCAAAAACGAAATTAGATTCTTATCTATATTCTGTTTAAATTATATTTTGATATGTATAACCATGACTTATATATAATATTTAAGATAAGTATACATAAATACTATAATGATGTTCGATTAGTATACAGGCTGAAATTGCGGACTATAATTCTTCTTTTAATGAAGAGAATTTTGCATAATTATTTTTGCAGAATTATTCTATTTATAAGAAAATAATTATGTTTATAATATTGAAAATCTTGTATAATCTTGAGAAATCAAATTTTTATACGTCAGTTTTCAGATCTTTGTTTATAAAAAAGAAATATTTTTTTGTGATAATAGCTGTATTGACGATTAACAATTTGCAATATTTAATATAAATATAGTTAACTGTCATAATTGACTATTTACATCTTTTGTAAAGATTTTATTTATTATATCGCTTTATTTCATATATCAGCGAATTTCGTACATATATATAGTTTGTATAGCCACATGTAAAAGATAAGAGATAAGAGGTAAATGGAATAT
>NW_012130077.1:4918641-4922704 GCF_000143395.1 Atta cephalotes
TATATTATTATATATATATATATATATATATATATATATATATATTAAGAATATTAAAAAGCGTTAAATATAATCGTTAATTGTTACATCCATTTTTTATTTTTTAAATCACTTTTCGCAGTCTTTATGCTTATTATACTGTCACAGAAGTGACGTTTTCTAAACTCGTGCTACATTATTGCACCAGAGAACCGTATCGTATCTTTTTAACTGGCTTTATATTGTTTTACAGCCTTTTTACTTGTCTATTATATTCCAATCGAGAATGAATTAAACGAAACTTTCTTTCCCTGACAATAATTTTTTTTTCGACAAAAACAGGATGGTACTCGATAGTGGTGGTGAAATCTCTACGTAAGTCGCATTGAATTACTTTTGATTTATCTCAAGATGAACCGACGCTACATGACGGCAAAAAGGTACGCTGCAAAAACAAAGTGTACCTAAAAAGCAATATCGAGCAAAAAATAGACGATTTATCTACTCGGTAGAGATACGAGCGCCCATGACGAATCCGAAGCGCGCGTTGCTCCGATTGGCTGGCTGCCGCCTGCTGGATAGCGCGGCAAAAAACGAATGTGTGCACGCGCGCTCGGATCTCGTTTTCCACTTTCATCGACTTCCGTTTTTGTAGATGGGGGATACGCGGCGGCGGTGGTTTCCATCTCGACGGACGAGCGGACGGGCATGACAAGGCCGGGAGTGAGGCGGTTGTCGATTGAAATCCGTATCTGTCACGAGCGCCACTGCCACCGTCGTCGCTGTCATTCACTGGCTTTCACTTTTCCGTGGCGATATCTCGGTAAGTCTTTCAGAAGCTCCTCGCGCGTACGATTTTCTAGAAATTCTGTTTTGAGAATTTACTTTGGATAACTTGTAATAGAGAACTTGAGATAGAATAGGTCCACAATTTGTAGATTTACAATTTTATGCACATATAATACATTTCGATACATATATATGTAAAGTGTTTTATCATTTTATTTGCTTTTACATATATGGATACACATATGTATGCTCTCTTCTTCTACTACTTTCCTGACACTGTTAAAATTATACAATATTTTAAGTATATATAAAATTATATAATATCAAATTTGCATAATATTTATTATGTACAATTTGTAAAACTTTCATAACAATATAAAAAGATATATTTTATAAGAAAGGAATTTATTTCGAATCTATAAAGTATATATGTATATATTTATTTGTTTCAAATTTATAAATAAATAAATGTGTATATAATTAGGAATTTCGAATTAATTCCTTCTTATAGAAATTTTTTCTATATTATTATTTGAAATATTTTAGAAATTGTGTGCAATGTATATGCACGTATGTTTACATTGTTATCATTACTTATATATTGAGTAAATATATATAATAAATATATAATTAAGTTAATGTATAATGATAACACAATGTACATAAGACATAATGCATTTCTCCACACTTTCTATGATATTAAATTTTCAGCATATGATGCGGGTAACGACCGCATTATTTTTGGAAACATGTAGATCATTCAACTTAGAACTCTGTGTTAAATAGCAATACATGTTTGCAACGATATTTTATCAGTGAACCATGTCTCATTGTTTTAGAAATTGTACATGTTATTCCTTATTGCATTTTTCCAAACATTTACGCAATGTGTTACGATTTTATATTAAACTATAACAAAAGAGTCTAGAAAGTGAGAAGTATATTAATTTTTGTAAAATGTACAATTTTATATACTTGCACATGTTTTAATTTTCATTATAATTGTATAATTTTTACACATATTATTAAGTAGTTCTACTCTTTTTTTACAATGTAGACAAATAGCATGATTAAATAATCCCCGAAATTAATTCTTCTGATTGACAATAATTTTTCACATTTTTTTTTATTTAGTTGAAGTAGAATAGTTTTTATCTTGAATAAAAACTTTTTTTTTAGCATTCAGAGAATATAAGAACGATTAATATTTCGAACGATTAATTTTAACGAATTTAATATTTCTAATAAAATACGATTCTTATGCATCGTTTACGCAATTTTTTTATTTATTGAAGTATTTTTTATCTTGAAAAAAGATTTTGTTTTTGAATTAAAGAATAAAAGGATTTTAAATATTTCTAAAAAATGCGATTGATCTATGTGCATCATCTTCGTTTAATTTGTGAGGTTTGACGAACTGTGCGCTTCGTTTCGTCACGCCTTGCTTAAACACTTTCGCTTTCGTGCTCCGCGGATCATCTCGTGATTCCTAATTGGATACTGTGTAATCGCCATTTTACGGCTATTTACTTACCGATCTCGCGAAGCGCAGATATATGATCTGATGCGATTAGCGGTATATATAAATATTAAATTCTATCTAATATATGCGAAAACAATCGAGATTTGGCGGCTTTCTTCGTGGAATAATAATTTTTCTCGTATTCGAAGGAAAGCGATGAGAAACGATTTTTCTCTCTCTCTGATCTGTTTCAATGTCAATAATGTAATTAAAATATATAAGATTAGACATGCAATTACGATATACAATTAAAACGTACAATTAAATGTTCTAAAGAAAAATACAAATTTTGCGTCGATTGAAAAATGCGATTAAATCCGCATTGAGAACATTATTTTTTATTTGTCAAAGTAGGATATAGTTTCTTTCTCAAAAACAAATTTTTTTTGAGTTTGGAGACAAAATAATTTAAAATATTTCTAACAAAAAGATAATCGATCCAAATGAATCATCTTTGTTTGATGTAATCGCTTTTTATATGATTAATTTAATTTGCCATAAAGAGAAATTAATTAAGTTTAAGAGAGAAACATCTTAAGAATATGAATGATTAAGAGTTACATAATTTTTGTATACTCACAATTAATTTTTGATTAATCTACTATTTCTAGTCCTATAAAATAGATCTTTTTTATTGTGTATAATAGATTCTGTTTCCTTTGGATGCTTGAAGTTCTACGAACAAATAAATCTTTGCGTGCTCTCTCTCTCTCTGTGTTTATGTGTGTGTGTGTGTGTGTGTGTGTGTGTGTGTGTGTGTGTGAATTCTTACCTGAGTGCGTCGAACGTTTTACTGCTAAATCACTTATAACTGTGTCAATTTTTCGAATTTCGAAATCATATCTTAAGAACATATTCTTACATGTTTTACTATAAGAATAAAAAAAAAACAAATTTTGATTTTTTTTTTAACAAAACAAATTTTGATTTTTTTTCTTTAAGATTTTATATCAAGAGTGCTCCTTGATACTTTCACAGACATGTCTTAGAATTATTTTTACATTTTTGTATTGTTTTCGCGTGTTTGGAACGATTACCTAGAACAATAGCAGCCGGCCGCGCAACTGCGAAAGGCATTACATTTCGTTAACGGCCTGTTTCGCAATAGGTAAACGGTCAAGGTATGTGCACATACGTAACGGAGAATGGAGAGCAACCGTAAAAAAATGATTTCAGATCGGACGTACTGTGCTGGAGAGATCCGCGTTCAAAATGACGCACTTCGCGATATCGTTAATATAGAGTGCTCCAAAAATTGTTTTGAATGATTTTCTTTCTAACAATAGATTCGCTGAATTTGAAGTTGATTAGACCTTTAGAATTAGTCTACGAAAGATCATCATTCATTGCACTTTTTCAATCTTCTATGTATATTTTTGTCAATATATCAAATTTCAGATTAAAGTTTCATAAAAAAAAATTGCATTTGAGATTAATCGAAGAGTGTATAAACGTTATTATTTATTTGATTTCTTGGAGTTTAGTTCGCGGAAAGCGAACTAAAACATTCTTACAATTGCTTATAAATCGAAAATGATTGTTATCTTGATATTTTCGCTAAGAAAAGTTCAACTCCGAATTAGCTAAAGAATAACTTCTTATGAAAAGAATAACCGATAGTTTTGAAATATCTGAAATATCTCATTACATTATAATTTATCTATATGTTTATATTTAAATTATAGATTGTGAATGGTCAAACTTTTGAATTTTTCCATCGTTATCTCCAATATTTTTTCTTTGATTTAAGAAATTAATCTCTCTCTCTCTCTC
>NW_012130077.1:4924222-4930168 GCF_000143395.1 Atta cephalotes
CGTTATCTCCAATATTTTTCTTTTGTATTTAAGTAAATTAATCTCTCTCTCTCTCTCTCTCTCTCTCTCTCTCTATCTCTTTATTTTTATTAGATTTATTATTTTAATTAAATATCATTTTGTATTTTTCGATTTTATATTTTGCTTACAAAGTCTATTATTATATTACGTATCACAAATAAATATTTATAATATAGAATGAATCATTGTTATTATACACAGGATGTATTTTAGTCTAGACTAGATTTATCTCATGCGAATCGAGGTAATGTTCATGTTGTGCACGTAGCATTGAATTATATCATTGCGTATTCGTGATCATTAGCTTTAAACGCGAATATATGTATGAACGAACAAATATGATTTTTTTATAATTAATAAATTGAAATTACAAATTGCTAATTTGCCTCGTGGCATAGTATGCAATTAATTTGAGAGAGACCGGATTTATCACTTTCCCAGTTTCATCAAATAGTCGAGAGAGTTATGCTGACAAGACTCATCGTTATATGTCACATAAACATTATTTGTCATTTTAGTATCTTGATCGCGCGAGAGATACGGTCAGGAAAATGGAACGGAAATTGATAATGATGTGGAATGATCGAAATATTTTATTGGTACGTATAATTGTTTAGTATTAATCGAAAATTATCACCTAGTATCACGACAGTATTTCCTTTATTACAGTAATCGTAAAAAAGATTCATTGCACACGTAAATCGTTGTAAAAAAAAAGGTGTAAATTATTACTCTAGCTATTATATTATCGGATTATATTTCAGGAAACATGAGGGGTTGTGTTTAAATTAAAATAATAATAAATTAAATTAGACTAAATTATTTATGCAAATAAACTCAAATAAACAGAAAATCGCCAAATATGGTCGAGGCGGGATCTATTAATATTTGGGTCTATTAATATTTTTATATAAATTTTAAATAATGTCCTTTTCAATTCTGCGTAAACTGCATAAACTGCGCGTCAATTACCGTTGAATTTGAGATGCAATTATAAATTGAGTAATAGTAATATCACAAATTAAATAGATCCATTTAACAATAGTGCTAATAAGCATCTTAAAACACTGCATAAAAAATTTATTATTTAAAATATCTTTGTTCAATTTTTAATTCAATTGAATTATTGCTCACTTTTAATTTTGAACAGATATTTATTGACCTGGTAATTATTACGAGAAAGAGATGCAAGCAGTTATTTTTTATATCACAGCATTAGTCCTTTAATACCAATTATTTCATGAAATTAAATCTTTAATTTTTCTGTTGATTTTTAAAATTTGATATTTGTAGTTTTGCACAAACTACATCTCTGTGAATTTTCTTCAATTTAACTTTACAAGCGATTTATCCATCAATTTCACGTTGGGATTCTTGATAGCAATTAATAAAGATAGCATTATTGCAGGTATTTTGCTTTTTCGTCATGTTAATCATCCTCACATCGGCATATGATCCAGATGACAAGTCCCTAAAGGATATTCTCTTACCGGAAGGTCAGTTCGAGGCATTTTACCTGAAAGGTACGCAAGACGAGGAGCAAAACGCTGTGAGACCGCCCCATCTTCATGGATCCTTCCATCAATATCGAAATCCTGCATTGGTTGATGCACCGAATAGCGCCGCATATGGATTTCGTTTCGATGGAAAACGCCGCTTTAACTTCAGTTAAACTTATTATAAACAGTTAAAAAAAAAAGAATAAAAGAAACATTGAATATATCGGATAACCAATGCTTTCATTGCGATTATTATTGAAATCTTAAAATACGAAGACTAAGAGTGCACGAATGCTTGATAGTTAGTGGTTAAAGCATCATTTTGTTTAGTCAAGCATGTAAATTGAAAGTGTTTATGCATAAGGAAATTTAATACGTTTGCTTTAGATTAAATAGAATTTACAATAAATATTTTAATTTAATAATTTAATAACAATTATTTATACAGTTGACTTTTTTTCGCACAAACTTATGAGAGAATAAAATATAACTAATTAAATTTAATTAAATAAGAAAAATAAGAAAAATTAAATAAGAAAAATGCTACATTCGAAACGGATTTGGTATTTAAATATTTCTGTGTGAATTTATGTACATAAATCATCTGATTCCGCTGAAAAACTGCGCGCTGAAATTTTTTTCGGTCTTGAAATGTATTCATAAAAGAATCAGAATAGTAAGCAATACCACTTATTAAATTAAGAAGCAATTTAATAATCCTTTATATTAATAAGCATCTTTATAAGAATATTAATAGTAAGATATTAAAGAGAATCTAAATTTGCAAATAATTTTATTGCGATAAATATTGCCTTAGCCAGAGAGTTTTAGAATAAAATTAGTTTTAAATCTGTGTTTTTTAATTAAAAATCCTTCATTTTTATTAATTTTGTTAAAAGTAAAGTGTAAACTCAAATCCGTCAATAAAATACGTGCGAATTAACTCAAACGCGACGATATGATTAATGAACGACACATTCACTTAGTTAAATTATCTATTTCTTTTTCATTAGTAAAGTGGTAAATGTTGAATTGATTAAGTTATGTTTGATAAATTTTCTATCATAAATCATTTTAGATTTGATAATTAGATAATTACTGCTTAGAATTTCCTTAATTCTAAATTGATTCTAGATATAAGAAGGAATAAACAAATATAGTTTACCCATATGTTTGAAACTTAATAATATATGTATACGTAACTATGTTCTGAATGTATGACGATTATTTTATAAATTCTTTTAATATTGCATAAGAAAGTAATAAATCAATGATCAAAATTAAGATTTCTTCAAAGATCTCAGAAGAATCAGTAAACATAATTATTGTTCAACGTCAATTATTAGATCTTATTTTAAATTTAAACTTTTAAAAATTCGTCAAATTATATATTGAAAATTAGAAAATTACAATAAAATAATAAAAATAAAAATGTTCATTTTATTTAAAAGAAAAGATCGATTTCAAATTTAAACTATATTCTAATTCAAAAGGTATTTTGTGATTTTAAGATACACATATATATATATATATAAAATACACGCGCGCGCGCGCGCGCGCACACACACACACACACACACACACACACACATACACACACACACACACACACAGAGAGAGAGAGAGAGAGAGAGAGAGTGAGAAAATATGTATTAATAATAAGTTTTCACATACTACTTGTATCTAAAAGTATTGATTTTATCCAGGAGACTGGAAAAACCAGGAACTATTATAAAAATTTATTAAGATATAATTGATCATACATCAACAAGTAAAATCGTTCATACGCGTTGTTCTTGATACAAGACTGATTTATCGTATTCAAGAGAACTGATTTGCTGCCAGATTAGATATTATTAACTGTTTCGCACAGAATGTCGGCTCTTCTTGCATTAATCCACGTGTTTTTTTTTCGATCATGCTCTGTAATCTACACCACGCCTTTTCCGTTCGCGACCATTCTCGTGATCAGTATAATTATTCGAAAGATCGCGAGATTCTATATATGGAATATAAATCAGAATTGCTTCTACTTGTGTATCAATTAATTAAACGGATTTCTACTCAATTGAGCAGCAATAACATACTTTTGCTATCGACATCGAGGATTTGAATCTAATGCGACTCATAGTTAATCTGACAATTCAACAAACAACTTTCCATGTTTAGATGATAGAAACTTGGCGCTTCACGCTGGAGATGGTAAACTCAGAAACTCATGCAATTAAAATAGCGTGTAAATGAATTTACTTTCGTTAAGTCAATGGCTTTTGTTACGATTTTTTTCGCGTTAATTTGAAAGATTCAACAAGCAAAGATATATTTTCATTACATATTGGCACGTTATGTTTCCATATGCAGTCACCAGGATCAACGATGCAAAAGCGTCGCACGAAGTTAAGAAATGTATGTTTACGTTAAATTATCTACAAGTTTTCATCTCTGCTATTATTAAAGAGTTCGTATTCTTTCAAGCAAGAATTTATTGGTAAGTTATTAAATTTCCAAATATTTCGAAAGAATTTTTTAAATTATTAAATCTTGGACTTTAGAAGCAAGCGATGTAATGTAATTTATTTGACAATTATTTATATGTTGTACGAAATGCTTCAGATTTTAATAATCAAAGTATTCTACTAAAATAAAGAAAAATGTTGTATATAGATTTATAGAATTATTATTAATTTTAGAAAATTATAACAAAAATAGCGCAAACAAAAGAAAACAGATTGTACTAATTGTTCTTGTTGTTAATAGTATCTATACAATATGTACTATATGTTATGTACTATTTATTAATATTTCATTTCAAATATCGATCTTTTGGTCAGCGATCGTTGAATTTATTTCGTTTTTTATTTTGTATAACATTAATTTCATAAAGTACATATATAATTAATTATTCAAATAATTCCATGATTCATAAAGTAACTTTTATAAAAAGAAATATTTTAATTTTTCTAATAAAAATATACTAAAGTATATATACATGTGGATTCAATTGGGTAGTTGTCCGGCATAATGCCTTGGCTTTCAAGATCTCTCTCGCTAAATTCTACACTACTACACTGAAAGAAAAGCTTGGTTGCTGCAACAATTTAGATAGTAAAATATGGCATAGCATTTTTAATCAGCTGCAGCAACTAGCATTGCCTATCAGCAATGTCAGTATATGATTTCGATAGGCTAACAACTAAAAATTTGCTGCTACAAACCAAAAACTGATTGCAGCCGATAAAAAATACTATACTATATTTTACTAAATTGTTGCAGCAATTAATTTTTTCTTTCAGTAGATTTTTGTTGTAATTTTTTCATGAAGCTTTTTTTAAATAAATTTTGGTCTTAGTTAAGACTTATAATCATATCAATTTTTTCTTATTTTTAATCATGGAACACATTAACGCAATTTAACCATTAAATTTGAAACATCATACTGAAAGAAAAGATTGGCAACCAATTAAAAATGCTATGTCATATTCAATCAATCTTTTTTTTTCAATGTGCAGGTACAAAGGATGGAAATAAAATATCAAGAAAAATATATAAAAGTAAAACAAAGAATTTTTAGATGTTTCGACATAAATGCAACCTAAAGAAAACAAAGAATTTCTGTAAGAACGAAAGTAAATACAAGAAATTTTGCTTTAATATACTATATCACAATAAACACATTTGTCTACTAGTGTAGTGATCAGATTGTAATTTAGAAACTATATGTGATATATATCTCTAGTAACAATAAGGAAATATAGAAAACAAATTGCTCCCGTTACTCGATCGGCTCTCGCGAGCGGCATAATGGCGTGTATGCTATATGTTGGGGATTATACACTAAGATGCGTTATCAAGCTTCGGTACGGACCCCGCTCTAATAGCTACGAGAGAACCTTTAAAAGAGGTGGCTAACACTACAGTCTAACAGTCGTCTTCGCAGTAGATCGGTGAGGTAAGCAAGATTTCGTGCGAACAACGATATGAGGATCACGTGTCTCATTACGGTGAGTGAAGAAGAAAAATGATTGCCCTCACAGTGAGAAAAGTGAACTACGAAATTACAATCAACATGACTATTGCGCGAATTTACTGAGATTATTGTCAAATCGACACGGATCTTCTGCTAATATCATCTGATTTCGTCAATAATGCTTCGTCCGATAATAGTGAACACAAGGATGTATGAATAAGGACAATTAAAAAAATAGTAGTAATTTCAATCTTTGATCTTTTCAGTTGGATAATTATTTAGTGATATACTTGTATTGACAAAATTATGTCTTTATAAAATCATTAAGATTTCTGTATCTTTTAAACGTAATTGCAATACTAATATTGATCAATTTGAATATTAATTGTATTAAAAAAATTTGCTAAAGAAACAAGTAAATGCATAAAAGACTTTGAATTATTACGATAAATAATATAA
>NW_012130077.1:4931881-4940809 GCF_000143395.1 Atta cephalotes
TAATGGATTTCTTTTTACTACACCTAATATATTTGTATATTATTTTTTCAGACTAAGGAAAACAAGATCGCGAGACGAATCAAGCCTCGATAATGCTACGGCTAGGAAAGAATTAAATCCCAATTCTGGAATTCACCCCGATGTATTTCCTATACTGCGAAATCCTCGATCTCCGGGACAAATTCAAACTATCCAGAAGTCCTTTCAGAGTAAGGTCCATGAGTCTAAAAAACAACAATATCAACCCCGCGATCGTTCGAAACGTGTAGTAAAACGTTTAAAAGCCCGTTCGATTGCCGGATCAACGTATGAGGTGGACGATAATGACATTCACGAGATCATTCATGAATCAATTCCCGAAGAGGACAAAGGACCGATTTATATTAAGCCCGTGTATCGCGTTACCACAAAGAAGACTATTTTCGATTCCATCGCAGACATATTGCGACAATTATTGGACCCGCCTAAGAAGGAATTGGGTCCGATTGTCGGACCTATCAAGATGCCGGGATCCAAGCGCAAGATTTATCTACGCCTGTTGGAACCGATCGATTCGAGTCACGTTAATGTGCGCTTTGTAACAGAAATACCGGCTCCTGTGATCGACGAGGAATATCGGGAACACGAATCTTTCTTACCATATTTACCTTTTATCGATCCCTCTGTCACGCTTTTGCAAAAACATCCCGTTGAATCAAATGACCCAATATTCACAAGTTCCTCTAATCGTCATCATTCGATTCAATTGTCTCGAAACAATAGCCATATTTCTGATAAAAATCGAGGATCGCAACCTAAACCTGTGGTTAAACGTCCTTCAAAGAATTTCAAAGACATCAATAAGGAAAATGTATCGCCTCAGCCCGTTGAAGTGGAAACAGCGAGCGGAGTGGAAAACGATAAGAATCACTTGCACTATCAATACCAATCAGGAGATGATACCGTGAAGCATGTAACGGAAGTGATTAAAAATACAACGAAGAATGAACAAGATACTACAGAACCCTGGTACCAATTAACTACACATCGTTTGCCTTTTCGGCAGATCGCCCCGTTGTACCCGCTGTCGGCAATGGAACACACTGATTTCAGCTCTTACGAGAATACGTATAAAGTACCTAGCGACAGCCACATCTCCCCTAGTCATTATTCGAGCTTGTACGAGCAGTACAGCGATGTTAACGCAGCTCCGGGATTCTACGATCAGTCTTACAACATTCCGCATTCTTACTCGACCACTTATCAGAAACAAAACGAGTTTAGCAACGCCCCGAGCTCTTATCCGATCTCTTATCAAAATCAAAACGAGTTCAACAACGCCCCAAGCCCCACTTCTTACTTCAAGCAGAACGATTTTTTCAATACCCCTACTACCTATACTAGTTCTCACGAGAAACCGACCAACGTTCCATCACTGCCAAGCTCTTATGCGACTTCTCACGAGGCGCAATACGACGTCCAAACTGGTTCAAGTTCTCAGAATGCACTTCATGTCATTAATCCTCCAGCTTATCTTGTTGACTCTCGACAAGTCTCGAAGAATCATGCTAATAAAGTATTGGAATACACTATGCGGAACGATGAACTGCCCCCAATCGAGCAGGTAACATGGGGAAAAGTGAAACGAGAGAAGAGCGAATCGAATTTCCAGAAGAGCGAGGAGATCTCCGACAATCGCGAGAAATGGCAGCCGCTAATGTTCACGTCCGAGGACACAGATTTGCAAAAGGCGGTCACTAATTTGGCGAAGATCGCGAGCAGTAATCACTACGAGACCTTCACGAAACAGCAATTGGTTAATGCTCCTACGCCGAGCACGATCGAAACAAAGAGGTTCAACCAACGACGAAATGTTAAACGCCACAATCCTCTAGACGCAACCATTCGAAATTCAAGATGTTTAACTTCGGACAAGAGAGATAAATGCGAACGAACGGAATCTACGAGCGTTTCGACACCTCAACTGGAACCTACTATCAAAATCGTGCAACCACAATCAATTATTAATGTTGAATCGTTTATGATTACTCCAAGATCGGTCGCGAGCAGTACGGTTGAAACTTTGAAATCGAATGTCGTCACGAAGAGCAGCTGGATAGAGGAATCGCAGAAATTGATGATGACTATCGAGAGTTTTGCGACGAACAGCACGACAGAAAGCTCTCCAACATTAATTAAAATGATTAAGAATAGAGATAAGACAGAACCAATCAAAAATGAAGTAACATTGAGTGGCTCAATGTTAAGTAATTTATCAACGAAATCGCGAGCGAGCAGTACGACGGAAAGATTGCCGATAAATGGCACGTCGGAGGCGTCCATATCAAAAAGTACCACGAGAAGACGACAAATGTCGAAGCGGCCTATGCTAATGAAAAAACCTAGTTTTGTATTCAGGGGAACAGAAGCGAATAGCACGACGCGAAAATCGATGATGAGTAGTACGACGGAAAAAACAAAGACAACAAAGCGATCAAAGTACCATAGGGCGATTTTGAAAACAAAATCAAGTACTACTTGATAATTTGTTCGTAATAGCATATTTTTTTTTCTTAGGTACAATCAACTGTAGACAATAATGCACGTTTTTAGGCATTTAAATACTTATACATTTACGCGTTAGTCATGGCGACATGTAGAATGTGCGATGATATCCAAAATAGCTTGTGATCCTTTACGTTTTAGGCAAAAATCGAAAAAGTATATATTTGCGTGTATTAACAAATATATATTTATATCCTGCATAATCGATTCAATCGATTTAGATAAGCTATGCTTCAAAGATTAAGTATTATAGCTTGTTGCCTTATTTCTGTCTCAAAATTAGTTGAAATGGTTATCGTAATTTAAATTCGAGATATTTGTAGAATCTTTAAAGAGAATTTTATAGAGTGTAATTAAGGATAATTATTTTTGAGGAATTGGAACGGGTTTGGAGATTGATAATTTGCAAAATAAAAATGACTACGTTTGTTTTATATTGAATAACATAAAACAAGGAGAAATACATTAACATTTGTATTTCATAGTAAAAGGTACCGTTATTATTATTTAAACGTTATATATATTGTTTATCTTATCATGTTTTTGCATATATGGCACATAAAATACGAACTTTTCAAGATGATCATCATTTCCTGAGATGTATCAATTCTTGGGTTAAATTGGAAAAAATCTTTTTCTCTATAAATTAATTAACAAAATATTTTACCAAGTAATTAAAATTGTACAGATTTTACTTGAAATTCAATCGATAATTAATCGTTAGTTATACGAAAGATTTTTTACTTATTCGAATCTCTTCTGCTTAGTAATTTTGACGAAGAAGATTTGAACTGAAACAATAAACCAAACCAAAATATAATCGAATTTCTAGATGAAAAGCATAGCCATAGTTCTGAGTCATCGTATATACGTATTAAATTAAAATTAACATTATTGTAAACAAGCATTACCTTTCAAAGCTTTATCAATTTGTTTATATATACATGTGTATATTTTTTGTTGTACTATTAAGTTGTACATAAATAAATAGATATCTGTATGATTTATTTCTATTTAGTTTACTGATTATTGATACTTATTAAGTAAATAAATAACATTTTACTTTCGGTTTGTTTTAATTTCTAATTACTTTCATGGAGGTAAGTTACATGTGACGAATGGGAAAGCGATATAGACAATATGGATGTTATTATTGTTAAACTACAATTAGGGATTCACTTAAAGTAATACGCAGTATTAGAAAGTTTTGATATACGTTTATGATACATTTATAATACAGTTTAACGTTAAATGTATCGTTAACACGTATCTTCATAATGAAAGTATAATTCGTACAATTAGTGAAAAATATCAATTTAGTAAAAATATTATCACACACGCAAAAGAGGATAGATACATTTAAAAATTCGAAAAAATGAACAATTTTACTGATCATTTTTATTTAGATCAATCAAACACTAATTTTACATGGATCAATAAGATTTATTATTTCTATAAAATTTGTATTTCTTATACTTTAACGAACAATATGACATAGGTTTAACGCATTTTCAGCTTTTAGAAATATGATTAATATAAAAATTAAACGTAAAAGGATTTCTTATTTTAATAAATGAAAAATTGATAACATAAGAGAGACGGTTAAAAAAAGGAAAAAAAATATAATTATACATTTAGAATTGTTATAATTTCTATAATAACTTTTCATTAATTACTCAACTACAGTGAGATATATTCAGTAAAAGAAAAGAAATGAATGACGAGTGGAAAAATGCGATAAGTGCACTTTCCAAGTAACGGTCACGGCCCTTGCATCAATCGCGTTGAACGTTTTCATCCGCTACAGATTAACGTGACCGTGAAATCAACATGGTTGGCGATTATGATCACGATTGCCAAGGTGGTCACGCCGCGGCGATCTTTTCTTCCACTTCTTCTTTTTCTTCGATCGCTGGAAAATACGAAACTGCGCGGCTAATCGCAGAAACATGTTTGTATAATATATGTACTCGCATGTAGGTGTTTCTTGTGTTTTTCTTTTTATATCGATTTCACTTTTAAGTGATTCTCGTACATTTATTTAAACAGGACAATTTATTGTTTGCTTCAAGATGTTATTTGAAGAGAAAGACGATTCATTGTTAAGCTGCTTAATTTATAATTTTTGCATTTACATAATATTTTTATTTTCTTAGTCCTTGTTTTGCGATTTAAAATGATTATCACTTTAAGATACAATTATTTATGCTCTTAACCTAATATTAATTTTATTATTTAATTTTTTCTTGTATATATATATATATATATATATAATTAATTATACTCTTCCTTTTACATTCATCTTCTTACTTTCTCCTAATATCTTATTTTATCTCTATTGCTTTTTCTTCTTCTTCTTTTTTCATTATCTAAAAATCTTTTTCTTTTTTATTTATAAATTTATCTATCTACATGTTCATTCTAGTAGCTTCACATTCCTTAACACATATACACCTGTATTCATAGTCAGATCTTATATTTAAGGCTTCCTTAAATTTATCTTTAGATCCTCAGCTAATGAAATAATTCGTAGAGTATCTAAAGATAAATTTAAGGAAGCCTTAAAGATAAGGCCTGATTATGAATACGAGTAATAGATATAGAAGGATCATTTGAAAAGTTTTGAGCAACATGAAAATGGGATTACTCATCAAAATTATTCTGGTACTACAATCGTACATACATATTTTGCAAGATACTTGTGAAAATTATAGTCATTTTGAACGCTCAGTTGTTGTTTGAGAGTCATTTGTGCCAGTCGATATCAGCATTTTTGTAAAAATGGAAAAAAAATCGATAAAAATTTACAAATTTGGCGGTTTGAATTAACTATCCACCGTTAATTAATTATTCACCAGATCTGATCCCCAACTTTTTTCTGTTTTCTAGGCTCAAAGTTAGACTCGAAGGACAGATTTCATCAAATGAAAACACTGACATTGAGAATGATTTTGATTATTTTCACGTTGAGTCTCAAAAATTTTTCAAACGACCCTCGTATATATAATATATTCTCTACTTTTACATAATTTATATATTCTATCTCCCCTTTCGTGAATTTACATGAAAATGCATTTTCATAATGTTCAGGGATTCTTTGTTTCGTCAACAAGAATACTTGTTATATGAATAAAATTACGTTTTTCTTATCACGCAAGTTTACATTAAAAATTTTCAATAAATATATTGTAATAACGTTATAAAATTAATGTATTAATTAATATTTTTAGAGATATTATTCTTCAGAGTTATTCAGTGATAGAAAAACTAAAATAATTTACTTCATAAAGATTTTATAATAAAAATTATATTTTATAATAAACATTTTATGATAATAATGCTTCTTAACAAAGTGGCATCAAAATATGTGAAAATCATTAGGAAACTCGATGTAAAAAGATTGTTTTATGATATTTTAGAGCGATAGATACAAGTGATTCTGATGAATGCATGTGGGCGGAGTTTCATAGAATATTTTGTAGAGATTCTCCTCGCTAGTTACTGGTTACACTATATAAACATTCGCTTCGTAGTTACGCGATGCTCAGAAGATATCTCTCGATTGTTTAAAGTGCTTCGAGAAAGGCTTTACAGACAAACGGATTGATGTTTTCCACAATGCGGTACAAATTTTTGGTAAGATGTATTTATTATAATACCACATTTTAATTTTGATTAATTTAATATTGAATTGAAAGTATAATTTAATTCATTTTAATTTAACTTAATTTTAATTTTAATTTTAATATTAGATTTCAAATAAATTTAATTTATAGAGTAATAAGTGATTCGAAAAATATCATGTTTGATATCCATTTTACAAATAATTTTTATTTGATATACTTAATTTCTTTAAATATTTCTATTTTTTAAATTTAATTCAGAATCAGAAGAGTTTATATAAACAGCAAAATAGAAAGATAATTATACATATATAAAGAATATTACATACAATAATTTTTGTTTGTTGCAGTATATTATCTTGTTTTTAACCGTCTTCGTATTGATACATCAATCGATTGGATCGTAAGTATTTATAGTCAAGTTATATGGAAATATAATAAACAAACATGAAAAGTATTTGTAAAAGTGTCAATATTTTAAGACTTCTTCTTTTAGGAAGAAAGTGGTAATACATGTCCCTTATCGGGTGAAGAATGTGAAGCATACACATACAATCTATAAGATAATTGCACATGGAAAACATCATCACAAAAGTGATAAAGAATACTACGATGATTATTGAAAATGTATTTTTGAATATGTATTTTTATAGATTGCAATATATATTAATTTACGCATAAGAGCAAATCCAAAGAAGTCATTAAATTTTTATTAATGACTAGTACAATGTCTAGTATCTTTTGTTATATTTTATATTGTATAATTTAGTGCGTAATGCTTATTTATAAATAAATAAAATGTGAATTTAAATTTGCTTTTTATTATTTATCCAATATGAAAGTAAGATTATTCTAAATATTTATATAAATATATAAATTAATGCGACATTCTTTTTAAGATTGAAAATTAAAAAATGGTTATTTTTAATTTTAAAAAATGTATAATTATGAAAAAAGATTTCTAACTCCATTTTATCTTTCAACATTTATTATTACTAAGTATTAATGTAATAATGAATAGTTTTTCAAACACATTTATTTCTCACACTGCTGATATTTTATATTTCTGATTATAATTTAAATAAAAAAATTAAACTTTATTTGATTGCATTATTTCTCGTATCTTATCTGAGTATCATAATTCTTATTTAATATACTTTTATTTAAATAATAATAATAATAGTACTTTTTAAAAATAAATATTTACTCACAATGTTTAATGTTTTGCCACATTTCAATGATTACTTAAATCATTACTAATGCAAGTAATGTAATTATAAACGTATATTTATTAAACGTATATAAACGTATATTTATTTCCGATATTTATCCAAGCAGCAGATAATGTTTTTTAAAAAATGTTTTTTTTAAATTTGTTTAATGTAAAAATATTAAATAAAAAAATAAATAATATTTTTTTAATATTGTGATTGAGTAATAGAATATAAACTTTATATATAAATTGCTTTAAATAAATATAGATATATTTTTAATAAAATGTGAAATAATATTATTATAATTCTTAATTGTTATGTAATAACAAATTAAAGTTTCTTGTGTATTAAAAAATTTGAAAAGATTAAAAAATAATATAATATTTATTTATTAAAGTGTCTGGCAAAACAAATAATTTTGCCATGACATTGAACTTGGTCAGACTATCTTTATAGTTTACTGACTCTATAATTTCTAAAGTCATATTAGTCATGGATCGACAGATGAAGCATATCACCAAAAAGATACAGCGAAAGTGACCATCAGCCGTGAACTGCGTCATGGTATTGTCGCTTTATAAGATTCGCTTCAATGAAAAGAAAATAGCATATAAATGACGATTCACTGTTAGTGATATCAAACAGTAATTGACTGTCAACAATCGCGTTTACAGTCGCGTTTACGACGAATACGCGATTCGACAATGGTAATATAATAATAATATTAATAACATATAAAGTCAACACGATATTAAGAAATGATATATATAAATATTATAAATATGACTTTTATTATGAATAATTCAGTTTAAAAATGCAAGTGAAAAATTTCAAAATATCTCGACTTCTATACGCTTTTTGAATCCCATAATTAGTGATTTGAATATTATGCCATTAAGAGTTATGTGTGCGTGCATCAAGTTTGCGATTTTAAATCAACAAGAGATCGTTATAGATACTTTAGTATAATGAAATCATAATCTCAACATCGTCAATTAATTCAAAATACATGTATGAATAGTCTAAGTGTAACGACCTCAATTTTGTGTTTCAGAGGATTGTTATCAGTTTACTTTTCATTTTGTCGAACGGTGTACTGAACAACGGAAACGCCAAGGAGCAGTGAGTATGCAACCGATACTATGTTATTAGATAATTTCGTCTAGTTTGCACGAAATTGCTTTGAGAGATGTTTGGCATTAAACGTTAAACACAACTTTACGCTTTCTTGTAGAGAAACTCATAGCTTATGCTTACTCTCGTTCTCACTTGTTGTCAATTAATTAAAAAATGTATACACCTCAAGCAATAGCATATTTATAGATTCTTCGCTAATTTTTACACAATGAAAAAAATGTTTGCTAATAATAAATCAAATGTAAATGGTAATTACTAAATACTTTGAAATAATTTCGATTAAATGTTTGATATAAGAAAAGTTAGCGTTAAATCAACTATATTCTTTTTTAAATAGAAATTATTAAATAGCAATGATAGTAGCAATTGGTTACTTACATTATGTTTAATATTATTAAATATTGCACCAT
>NW_012130077.1:4944231-4947761 GCF_000143395.1 Atta cephalotes
TCAGTCGGTGTTCTATAAAATGGTCCTATTGAATGTATCAGAAAAATGGATCATTCGATTTCATATTATTAGAACGCTTGCATTGTTAAAAAATGTGAAATCGAATCGATCATTGTATTGATACACACAGAAGTCTCGTGCGTGCGAACATTTAACCGTTTAAAGCATGTGTACATATATTCTTTCACAAATACTAGTTATCTATCTGATGACAGTTCAGATAAAAGTGCATTGTCGTTACTTTATATGTTTCCCTTCTACCCTCCTATAGATCATTAATACACATGATAATTTTTTTACAGAAAATTTTTTTCGTTCGTTAGTTCTAACCCAATTGCAACAACTTCAATTTTTGAATATTATATCGCTCATTTGCTGCAATAATGATATAATTAAAAAAACAATTTTTCAAAAAATTAATTTGAATGTTTTAAATGTAATTAAAATTTTATAACATTAATTTTAAAATTCATCATAATTTTGGTGTAATAATTGATTCTGGAGAAATAAAAGTATATTCTTCTCTTTCTTTACATTCCGGTTTTTTGTAAGTCAAAACAATTTTTGAATAATATCGTTGTTATAGCAAATGAGCGACATTGATAGAAATAATGTTATGATAGAAATAATGTACAAAAACTAGCGTTATCAGCGGAAAACCGGGATGAAAAACATTCCATATGTTTCAAAAGGTTATCATGCCGACTACTTTAAAGCTAATTTTAACGTTCCTTAAAAGTTATCAATAATTCACTCGAGAATATTTCTAATGTCCTCCCCAGTCGCCGCCGCCAAATCCACCTCCACCTCCATGGCTTAGTTCTAGGTGGCCTCCACCGCCACCACCTCCGAAATCATGACCACCGCCGCCACCTCCGAAATCGTGACCACCATCGCCGCCTCCGTCGTGACCTCCAAGAGAAATGGGATGACCATAGGTGTATCCGAGTACTTCATAACTATCGCCGCCGCCGCCGCCGCCATGATGTATGTGTTTCGTGATTGTGTGCGTGTGTTGGATCTTCTTGATATGGTACGGCACGTGGATTACCACGTGACTACTGTAAAAAGGACGCGGGCAATATTAAAGTTTCTGATTAGCTTTTAAAGATGGAAATTGCGCAATTAATTTTATCGTTGCGATAAAATTATATTTAAATGTTCTATTTTTTTTCGATATGGTGAGTTTGATTTAAACTTACTGTTCGTGTCCGTGTCCACCGGCGTTGGTTAAGTTAAATAATGCGGCGACGGAGAGAAGAATTAACTGAAAATAATATCGTTTAAGATTGTTAATAAAACTATACATTTAGAATCAATTCTATTTCTCTAATTTAAACTATTATCAAAAAGTAGAAACTAGACCGTTTGCAAAATCAGCAGTAATATGTCGCTTCCTTATTTCAAATATGATTACTAAAAACGTAATTTTTCAAGTAAATACTTACTATCCTTTGAAATTCGACATTTTCAGACATTCAAATTTGATGATATCAAGATCTTCTAAAAAACCGAGTTTCGTGTAAAATTATGTTGTTGAAATCTATATTTTGAAGCCAGAATTAAATTAAAAAATTAAAAAAAAGCATAAATGACATCTTCTTTAAGTTTCATTCTTAGAAAGCTCTTGTCCTCAAAGAATTATTGTGTTGTAAAACGAAAATAATCTTTTCTAAAGGAAACTTAATTTTTTTTAGTCGTGTTGTTTTTTTGAAATAAGAAATTGATGTAAGAAAAATATGTAATATTAAATAATATAATAATTTGACTCTGCAACTTCGAATAACGACTAATTTTCCACGGAAGATATATCGAACAATAATTAATAAAATAAAAAATCGAAACGAGCCAAAATTGTGCACAAAAATATAATAATAAATATAAAAATGATATATTTCTGGAAATGTTACCTTTTGAAAAATATCTAATATCTTTAAAAATATCTAAAAATATCTAAAAGTCAAATATCATTTACAATGTTTTTAATTATAAATCACAAATCACAAAGCTAATACTTTTTACATTACTCTCTTTGATTAAATAATCCTTGGAGAAATAATGATCCTTTCGATATATTAACTCCAAAAATTTGAATTATCACTGTTTCACTTCCGTCACGGTCGAAAATGCGGTAAAAGCAATTCATCTCAAGACTTACCAAGAAGCCTGGTATTATTTCTCGTTGTCCTATCATCGTTCCGTTTTCGGATCTAGGACTATCGAGAAAAATATCGCTTCCGTCACAATAGGGAGACAAAAATAAAGCGAAAGCTATGAAAAAACTGTGAATAATTAACGAGGGAACACAACAACTCGAGTTACTCCTCCGCTCGGTCTCGTTCTGACAACCATCGCGAATACGCGTTTCGCTTATATATATATACGCACGTGATAGAAGTCGAATAAGAATGAAAGGGAGTATTTTGCTACCCGTGCGCCGCACTCGTGAAAGGAATCACTAATAGACTTCTTATGGCAAAAAGTCACCCGATCGCGGCGTAATAGAGGGGGACAAGCGCCGGTGGCTTTGCCTTCCTCCCTCGCTACGCTCACTGCCTTTGTATGTTCCTGTTCCTCGTTTTCGATATTTGTAACAGTGGGCTGCTCCTTCTCCCAACGAAAGGCAGACGTTAAGTGAACGTCCAAGATCAAGATCGCGATTGTGCCTCGCGTACGCGGGCGGACGGACGCGTCTTCGTTCGTTTTACTAATTTAACGCGTCCTCACGCGAGAGAAAGAATAATCTTATCCTTTCATCCTGACTTGAAGGTATCCTTCGTGATTTAGAAGAAATTTCTCTCTTTTTATCTTTTCGTATTATTTTGAATCAAACAATGTTATTAATTATCATTATTCTATTATTCATTATTTCTATTATTCTATTATTTCATTACATAAAGCTGTCCGAATATATTGAGATTCAGCATAAGAATTTGTTATAAGATTGCAAATATTTATATACTCGCGTATTATATATTTTTTATTATATATTCTAAAGTCTAACACGTCACTTCTTTGCTTTAAAAATGACACAAGTAAACAGACACAGTAACAGATTAATTTTTCTAGAAAAAAGGAAATAATATTTTTTTTAATAAAAAATTATTAACTGATCAAATAATATCGTGGCAAAAAGAATATATTCTTAAAGTAATCAACTGTCATTTTTGTTTCACAATTCTTAAAAACAATTTTTTTAAATAATGTTTACTTTACTCATTCATGACAATAATTTAGAAATCATATTTTGAATTGTGTCACTTTTAGGGAGAGATGTATTATAAATTCGAATATATAACATTTCTTATTCTAAATATTTGAAAAATGAGATTATTGAATGTATTCAAAATTACAAGATAAAAATTTTCCTTTACGATATAAAATTTCTTTTCGCAAATATTTATTATATATATATATATATATATATATACATATATACAATATGTATTTAATTAAAAATTAACTAAATATTACTTTTATTATACTTAAGTTTAATTAAATTAAGTTATTATTTTACTTATTATTTACTT
>NW_012130077.1:4947781-4951007 GCF_000143395.1 Atta cephalotes
ACTACACTACTAACGTACTAACTAAGTAACTATTAGTATTAGTACTTATTATTAAGTTACTTTTACTTTACTTAGTAGTAGTAATACTACTTAGTAGTACTATATATATATATATATATATATATATATATATATATATATATATGTGTTTGTGCCGATTTTGAAGGAAAATTGAAATGCAGATTTAAATTTTAGTATACATTTATTAAATTATATAGGTTAATCGGCACGAACTTTCCGGACAATCCAATATATAAAATATATGTATATTTTTTTTATTAACAGTGTCCACTTCAAGATTCACGTGCCCGAAATAATAAACCATCAAATTCATACAAAAACGGTGTTTATACACATTCACAAACCGGATATTTCGACAGCACCGAAGAAGCCCAAGGAAGAAGAACCAAAGAAGAAGAAAAAGAAGACCTATCACAAGGAATCACATCATGAAGATTGGAGTTCCTGGAATAATTACAATTATCAGAGCGATCAGGATGATCAATCAGACAACGATCTATTCAAAAATCAAAAGGATCACAAAGATGATGATATTCACAAAGAGGCTCCCTTTAAGAATCCTTACGCCCAGTATCACAAAGATTCTAATACTCCCACGTCGCAAAACAACGAGGAACCTAATTTTCTGCAAGAACAACATGGACAACAAGATATGATAGGATATTCGTATCCACCGCAATACGAAGTAAAGGAGGACATTAAAGAAATAGATAACAACGACATTGAACCTTATATTCACACGTATGAGGAAAATTATCATAAGGGGGGCGAATCCGCTAGCGGACACACGTATTCGGGTGATGTCACGAAATTCTACGATGACAAACACGAAGAGGGTGAACACTCCGCTGATGAGTATAAAAATGAATCAAAAGAGAAAACTCATGCAGGTCGTTATTTCATCGATGATTCCGAACACCAGCACAATAACAAAGCGGAGAAGCGCGTGTCTCCTAGAATTCTTACGCGATCTCATAAGAAAGGAGAGACTTGAAAGTTGAATTAAAACAAATAATAAAAGAGTATATATTAATAAATATATATATACTCTTTGTAGTATGTGTTTGAGATAAATATTACTATCACATACATATTAACTTAAAATTATAATACATAAACTCATAAATATAAATCAAGTAATAATAAAATGAATTAAATAATTAAAATGAATTAATAAATTAAAATTAAACTACCATACGTTATATATGTATATATCAGGTATTTAAATAAAAATTATTATACATGTTAATAATTTATATATTCACGAGATATTTACTAGATAAATAGATAATAATTTGTGTAATTTTTATTAAATTATTCTGTTATAATAATACTGCAACATCGTCAATAGATTATGAAATAATTATCGAGAAGATATAACACGCATGTCTGAAACGTCTCAAGAAACTAATAATAGCTATTGACGCAGCAATAAAATCCTCGTTTGCGAAAGAAATCATTCATTTGCAGCATCTATATATTAAATTTATAATGTACTATTATATGTATTATAGTAATGATCAGTCTTGCCTTCAGCGTTTTCACATTCTGCCTTCTTGCTTTTCATACAAAAAAGATTTCCGGATAGTAATCGTGAATGAGATTAAAGAACGCTTGATGGAAATTGTGGAAATTTTTTTTTCTATCACCTTTAAACGTACTTATTAATTTTAAATGTGACTTAGCACTTTAATTTTTGAATCATATAAATTTTCTAATTGTACATTATAGATAATATAAGAGAAACCGGAAATAAAGTAACATTTTGACTTTAAAGTTTTATAATACTTAAAATATAATATTTATGTTAAAAAAATATGCACCTTTAGGTAATATTTTAAGTAAAATATTATCTTAAAATATTAAGTATAATATTAATAAAATTTATTTAGTTATAACTATTTTTACTCATTATTTTATGCTTCGTAATAAATTTAAATCCAGTATGCCTGGCAAAATGCAACCCGTTGTACTTAGAAGCATTTAAAAACCGAATAGAAATAGAGTATGTTTCATTTAGCGTTCACAACGCTCGCAAGCATTATTTGTCTTTATTTAATATTTGATAAACAACAAAGATGAAATGATTTCAAAAACATTGCGTGCATCAAATGAACGTAACCTGACGTAACCATAATTGATTGTTAAAAAAAAACAAGTAAAAAACAAATAGAATGCGTTTCACACATTTGGCGTTCATAATTATATTAGATTTAAAATATATTTAAATTAGTCTGCTATTAAAATTATTTTACTTAAAAGAGGGAATTCCGAAGTAATTCTCATCGATTTCAATCAATCAAAGAAACTTGGCAGCATTATAGTGTGTTTCCCTGAATAATCCCTAAATCACGCCTCCATTTGGATGTAGACGGTGTCTATTGTTTCTGAGATATTTCAATATTAAATATTTGATAACAGCACTTTCTTTAAAATTTATTACAACATTTATACTCGAGTATTTATAGTGTAGCGAATGTAGTAACAGTCTCTTAACTTTAAAACAAATTTAAGTTCAAAATACACTAGCAATTAATTTTTTCTTGTTATATAATATGGTATACTGACTTCTTTTTTTATAAAAAAAGAAGAAGTTAGTATGCCAATCGGCCCAATTAGTTTTATGTACTCTCCATAAATTTAGTGCCGAATGCATAATTAAAGATATGATAAATAAAGTTTATGAAAATTACAATTTTTTTTATATTATCACTTTCTTTACAACTTTTTTCAAAAATTTTATTTTATCTAGTGCAACTTTACGCTACTTTGTGATATCATTATTTTTTTTCGAAAAAATGAGACAGATTCGTAACAGATCACACTTAACATATTTTTTATCTTTTATGTTTTTAGCTGTATTATTTTTAAATTTTTTCATGTATTGAAAAAAATATTGTTTTAAATAAATAATAGTTTCTTCGTGTAAAGTTGGTACTTTTTACTTTTTTAAATTTAATAAACTTGCAAATACTTTCTTTTACTTTAATTTTCACCGAAAAAATTAATATAATCCGAAAAAAATTAAAAATATTTATTTTAATAATATTATTTTAAATTTTAATATTTTAATAATTTTTGTAATACGAAGGATATAGGAAATTACGATCGTATTTAAAATACGTAAAAATATACAATATTTATTCAACATGTTTATTAACATAAAAAATGCATATAAAAAATAATAAGAATAAAATAACAAGTA
>NW_012130077.1:4953982-4959753 GCF_000143395.1 Atta cephalotes
CTTTACGTATATTAAAATTTACTTTTCGTCAATATTATTATATATATATATATATATATATATACATATATTACAATATGTATTTTATAAAAAATTTACAAAATATCTTTTATATCTAAGTTTATAAATAGTATATTTTCTATATTTCCTAATTACAATACATTTCTCAAAAGCGAAGATAATAAATTTATTTATTTGAATGCAATTAACATTTTTGGAAAATTTCGAGTAGATTGTAGATGGATAAGATAGTAACTCTATCTATGTTTCTGCCGCACTCTATTTGAAAGTTCAGTAATTGCTGCCATCTATCAGCAAACTACTAATCTCTGATAACATTTATAATTCTATGCTAAAACTTAGATATTACAGTATATTTTTAATAATGATGTGTTGAAATTATACAATTGTATCTTGTAGTATTATTGTAACATCGCGCTTTGGAATTTTTTAACTGTAAGGTTTTGTTAAAAATATTTGTATCTAATTGATATCTATAATTGTTATCAATATTTATCAGAGCATTTATAATTATTATAAATATTAATCAGACTAGTTATAATTATCATAAATGCATTATGTATCTGTAAATTTTAATGATAATCAAATTAATTCGAAATACATTATTTTATCTCTTAGAACATCTGGAATTGTGGCTATATGTTCCTTAATTGTATGTTTAGATAATTTAAAGCAATTTTAAAACAAAGACGTATACTTCCGCAAGATTTGTATAATACGAGGAGGAATATACAAATTAATATCTCTATAAAATTTTATTTTAATTGAGAATTAATTAATAGAATAACCCTATGTTAGAGTTACAAACTGCAAGTTTACTATTAAATATAAATTTATATGTGAAAATTATAATAGCGCTATTTCAAAACATACTTAATATGGAAATTCTTTTTTTTTCGATTTAATATTTATTTTTTACTTTTTACTTTTTTATATTGCAGTATTATATTGTAGAATTCTTAAATTCAATTTCAATTATGTGTAAATAAATAATGGAAAATCTTATTTCAATTAAAAGATGGTTTTTAATTGGAAGATTTATAATTAACGTAACTGATTATAGTAACATTTATAACTGTGTGAATTTAGAAATTACAAATACGATGATATTTATGTGTTATATTAAAATATGAGTTAATTACAAAATTAATTAATTATGAAGGGTAAAATTGGATTTGAAATTGCAAAGTTACTCACTTACTTTTACTGACTTCTTTTTTAAATGCTATAGATGATTTATTAGCGACTTGTTCACTCCCATACTTTCTCTGCGCGACTTCTTAATTTACTTTTTTATACTAGCTGTTCTCATTAGTTCTTATTATTATTAAATTGCTTAAAAAATGTCACTGACTTTCTATAATGAATAGAAATTATAATAATATATTACACAAAGTGTACCATTGTTTCATAATACATATTTTAGCAAAACAAAGAAGATAAATTTTAAAATATAAATAAAGAAAAAATAATACAGAACTTTTTTAAAATTCAATTTAAACTCCGAAAGAATTTCTAAAAAGACATTTTAAAAAGAATTTAAAAATAGATCTTGTTTTTTTAAATATATATAATTTTTTCGGAACGCATTATCTGTTTAATAAAAATTCTATTCTAATAAATTAGAATAAATATTTAACTTGTGTAAAAAAAAATAACAATTTAAAGGAAATAAGTGTATTGTATATGATGTACGTTTGGAAGCAGCATTGAAAATGCGTGCGCTGTCGATCGCTAGTAAATTACGGAAGCGAGAGGGAATCATTTCCCCTTCCTGAAGAAGCGCGCCGAGCTGCGAAGGTGCATAAACTACGAGGCGATGACCGGGGACCGTTCACTCGCTGAGCATTCACCTTCGCAAAATGCGCTTACAAGAGAAAGGGAAACCGATCTCGGTGTGTCTCGCGTAAAACACGCGCAAGAGCAAATTATACGTGTATGTCGTGCCGCGGGAGACGTCGTTGCGCCGCGCGAGAAAACAAAAACGAGTAACGCGATACGGATTATCCTTTTCCTTACAGCTCGCGAGACCGTGACAGTGAACTCTCTATTAGAGGAATTCAATCCGACCGGGATCGGAGTGAACGTACAAGGTGTTACGTTTCAGAACGTCGACATTGCAGCGTCGTCCTAGGAAAATGCCACGGATTCGGACAAATGAATATCAAATAGCATGTTTCAAAGCTAAACTGGTTTCATAACAATCACGTCAGTCGTGTGCACTGGACAATGTAATTAATTAACTTTGACCATAATTGAGATAAAAAAACTTACAGGGAAATAAAATATCGATTAAAAAAGCTAACGAATGATTAATAGTGAAACTAATACGGTGGAATCGATTTTGACTTGACTCGTAGCCTTTCTCTTTTGTCTTTTTAAAAATTTTTTTAAATTTTTGAGCCTTTCTCGTTATGTTTATTTTTTTAATTAGAAATATATATTTTTAAATATATTTTTCAATTAATAACAATTTATCTGTATGCATGATTTTTATATAAGATTGTAATTACAAGGCTATAAAATATTAATGTCGTTAATTTGTCTAATAATTACATCTATTACTATATAAAATAATCATTATATTTAATTTTAAAACTTGTTCTTATTATCTTATGTCAGTTCGAAATTTTATTTATTATTATAACACATATTGCAAAAATATTGGATAAGTCTCTTTACTTTCTACACATACGCAATTTCGCTTTATAGAGTTAATAATACATGATGTTCTAATGGATTCGCAATGCGAGGTGATCACAATGTGAAGTACATCATGTTAAGAACGGAACATAAAGTTTATGCTAAAATATAAACTGTTATAAACTTTTGCCCTCTCCTTCAATGTAAGAACGTATTTTATTTGATCTCATAATAGATCAATTTATATGTCGTTCATGTTGCAATGTTTTAAAACATTAGCACTCTGCGAAAACGCGGAAGGAAAGATCATGATTTTCTTATTCCGCAGTGAAATTTCCAATACATCAGATTTTATTGCTAAATTTCCGCTGCTGTTTACGCGAATTATGACAATTGATTTAATACATTTGATTATATTAATTGAATCAAACATAATTGTATACTTAAATATTTTGTCATTTAATTGTGATTTCCGTAAGTTTATGTAAAACACACACAAGATTATAATTTAATTATCAGACATTAGCACATTTGTTAAAAAAAATTCTAAAATATGAATTGAATAAAAAAAATATTAATATAAAAAAATTGTGAAATAAAATTATGGCATTTTTTTAATATTACGTGATGTATTCGAATCGCAAATATTTCATGTATATTTAAAAGACATAATGTTTTCTAAAAAATAGAAACTATATAATACTACATGTCTATAGACAAATACCAAATTGTTTAGTCGAAAGCGTGACTAAGAACATCTTAAAAATGATAACTTTGTGTATAGTATTAATCTTCAGATACATCTTCAGATGTATGTCCAAAGTGCATTCGTAGAACTATTGCGTGTGAAGAGTTGCAATTATGAAAAATTACATTTCAACTTAATTCATTTTTTGTTGTATTTATTATATTAATCAAAAATTTGCAGCGTGCGTTTTTGTTCAATTATTGTAAGATTACTATAATTTGAATTATAAATCATATTTCAAGTGGGAATCTCTTCCTTTGGAAACAAATAGAAACTTTCACAATTTTTTGTCACGTCCTTCATTTCATTCCTTTCTTTCTTTCCTAACTTAAGAAAACTCAGTATTCAAATAACTCAGTATTCAAATAAGCGTTTGGTTGCTACGTATTTTCAAAATTTGTGTAACACTTATATTAGGAAGAAATTATTTAAAAAATTGTTATTTATTGTTAAAAGGATTGATCTTCTATATGTTCTCTAAAAAAGGAGGTAGTACCGATTAGGAAATAGAATGCTATCCAATTCCCATTGAAAAAGGTATGAGGTTAGAAACTCGACCTTGAATTCGATGCAAGAAAGTAGATAAATGTGCGTGAATGAGCTAATTAACGTATGCTTCTAATGACGCCATTGTCCCGACGCGTTGAGAAAGGATTTATGTGGATGTATGTGGACCGTAACAATATGAAATTCACGGTTATTCTTGTCAGTGAAACTTTTATTTTTAATCACATCAAATTGAGCACAGCTGGCACGATAGGAATGCAAATTGGCATTGTAGTAAAGAAAGTACTTTATAACTATTTAATTCGTGAATTTTATTTTCTCGAGAATTAAAGAAAATTATTTGTACACCTATTATTTACAGACGATAGTTACAAATTAAATTTAATGTCCGATTACATTGATAACTTTCGATTTAGTTATCGAGAAAGGATAATTTTTTTATTTTTAATAAGAGCAAGATAAGAGTAAAATTGATATAATTGAATAAAAAAAAATATTTAATCATATTAAATTAAGCTAATGATTTAATTATTTATGTGATAAATGATGACGTGAAGTAGATGTGTTTAAGCGCATTTTTAATGTACAAAAAATTTTATTTTTATGTTTTGTTACGATTCATTTATGATACTTGCATAATATTTGTGTTGAATCTATTGTTTTAAGAAATGTATCTATATATTGCATAAACAGTTTATTGAAAATAATATTTTACAAATATTACAATTATAATGCGAAGATTCGCATTATTTTAAAATAAGAAAAGAGTATCTTTTTATATAAATAAAATTAAGTTAAATAATATTCCTGGACATTAGATATAACATCTTGAGAATTGATCGCGCGCGCTGAAAGTGCAATATAGTAAATGTAGAACACTTTCCGTGAGACGCATTGCTGGAGTAGTTACATTCTCTTGTTATTTGTTATTCGTATTTTGGAAAGTATACGTTGGGTGCGGCTTACAGTCGTATTAACACATCCTTGTGCGTCACCTGCAGAATAATAATTAACAATAATCATTTAATTTTTGTTCAAGATAAAATTTGACAAATTTATGACAACGTTTAATTATTTCATTGTTTGTTAATTCTCTGACATATAATCCACTCTAATTTTAAACGTAATTCTTATTGTAGCTTATTAATTCAAATTTACTAATATATTGCCTTTTTATTTTTAATTTTTCATAGTTTATTATTCTTTATTTATTCATTTTTGTTAATTTATTTTTATTTTATAATTATTTTTATAAAAATCTTTTCACTATTCTTTCCTAATAGAAAATATTTAAATCATATTTGAGTAATTAAAATGCTTTTTCTTATATCTGTGTAACAGTTAAATATATGTCATACAATCTCTCACAATTTTATGATAAAAAAGATATTTTAAGAAATCTTATTTATTTTCTATTAGAGGAGGGGTATTATAATTTAATTAAATAAAATAAGAAATAAAATAGATTTAAAATAAAAAATAACAGAGAAAGGTTTAGAACCGAATTCCAAAAATTTTGATGAATCTTTGTAGAATTATTATAGAGTGAGTTCCTTTGAATATAATGAATTATAATGATTGAATAACTCATACTTATTTAGGGTCAGACAGTTAAGATTTCCGAGATTAAAAGGGAAAATTCTTTCAAAAAGTCTAAAATTAATTTGCAAAGTAGCAGATAAAAATAAATAACCTGTATGTAAAAAGTACATTTAAAAATGAATATACATATGTGTATAAAATATAATGTACATGTATCTGATCAAAAATAAAAAAAAACGATATTTATTTATAGTTCTTCCTGGATATTGTACATTTTAAAATATATTGGGTTGTCCGGAAAGTTCGTGCT
>NW_012130077.1:4960868-4978112 GCF_000143395.1 Atta cephalotes
ATTTTGAATTATAAATATTGCATGATATTTTTTATATTGATATTATTGTTTCTAGCAATTTTTCCTGCACGCACTGTCATTGTAAATGTTATTTCTCTCTCACATATATCTCTCTCACAAGGCATTATGAAATTAGTTTCTTGTACTGTTTTTTTATATCGGGACTAATTTTGATCATTTTTTTGGATTTTCTATTTTTAGTATCTCGGAAATAATTAATCATTTGCTTCTAAATAGGGATATTATCACATTTAAAAAAAAATCATTTTCTGTAATTGTTATAAGTTTCATCGAAATCGGTAGTTCAGTTCTAAAAAAAGATTAAAAAGATAAAAACTAACATTGTTACCGCACCCATATGGCATAGCTACGATAAGTAATAAACCCTACCAATTTTTTGTTGCTGTCTAAATTTTCTATTTATTATCGTTATTTTCTATTGCTGTCTATTAGTCACTGTCTAACTTTCATTTGATGAAATCCTTCCCTGCATATATCTGCGATGTAGTGTAATCTAGCTATTTTATTTTCATTACATATAGAACTGATAGCGCGAGATATATCTATCGGATCGGATTCTAGGTTCATCACACACTGTATCTCGGGGGAAAAAATTGGAGGGAATTTTGCTGCAGCATCTCGTATGATGAATACGCCCATCACATCGCACTGTTGACGTTGTCCGTCTCGATGAAAGAAAGTGTCGATTTCTCCCTAAACAAAAATTAGACGACTCACCCGGCCACGTTTAGCAACGAAGGCCGCGGGGGTCCATCTCGCGCGGTACCGCCCGTTTTCTATTTCCATTCAGCATGATGGTACGGCGGACGCGTCGATCGCCGGTACATTTCCACGGTGGGAGGCGATCGCGACTATGCACCGCGTCTATGCTCTTTTTATCTTGTATAAAAGAGAAGAGGCAATGCGCAGATAGCCGCAATACATCTGGATCATCCGTGGTGGCGAGCACGACCGGATCCTGGGCCTTTGATCGGTCAGCAGGTGACGAGCAACTGTCACCTTTTCATTACCCGTGGTTCGCGACGACACTGATAACGTGACAACAGATCGGATAAGAACGCATTATCAGGTTTGACCAGCGGCGCGAGTCATTTAAGGGCCGGCAGTATGCGGTACATGGTGAGTCAGATCATTCGAATTTCTCGATTTAAAAGATCGGTTATTTATTATACTTTCTTATAATTATGGATTTCACTTAATCCTTTTTTTTAATTGAGAAGTAATAATATTTTTTTTACTTCTTTCTTGTAATTATGTTGATGAATAGTTCTTAAAATTAGATTGCATGTCTTTATGAAGAAATTTAAAAGAGATATAATGATTTGAAAAAAGGCAGGAAAGCTATTATTTTTTGAATGATTTTATCTGGTAATTAATTAAAAATGAAAGAATGAATGAATATTTTATGTTGTTTAAAAGTAATCTGATTTCATAATTGTAAGAGAAAAAAGATAAGAAGATAGATAATTTAATCTTTTAAAATTTTAAATCATAATTTATTTTATATTATTTTTATTTTTATTTGTTTGTATTTTTGATTACCTTATTTATTATTAATGTAGTTATTAATTTTTGTTTGATGATTTATGTTTAAATAATTGTTTTTACTCATAAATTACAAGTAAGAAATACACTTAATAAACTTATGCGTGTTATAAACAGAATGTCTCAAAATTTTTGAGTCTTTTTGATACATTGCTTGTGGACTTAGAGGTGGACTAAACTGATTTGAAAAATCCTATACCATTTTGCAATTTTCGCAATTTTTTTTTTAATTATTCAAACAGAATGTCTAAAATTATCTTTAAGAATTCTTTAAGATATTCTATATATAAAGAACTCTGAAAGATATCTTAAAGTTGCTTATATGTCGATTTTACTCTCTTATTTGGCAATCTTTAGAAATTATTATTTCGTTAATTAGATATTGCAAAAAATTTGAAACTTTGTACATTATTTTTCATTATTTCAAAAAAGTAAGAATTGAAATAAGATATTGACCGAATTAATTTTTTTGAAACGCAACAATTTATTATACTTTAATTTAATAATTAATTTAATTTAATTTAATATTATGATTTAATAATTTTGACAACTATAAAGATAATTTACATTATGATTCTTTATTATTGCATCTAGGACGTGTTTTACAAAAATATTTTTTGTATTATTCGGAATTAATGGATATACATTTTGAATATTAATTCTCAAAAAGAGAGCGCGTGAAAAAATAAAATAATTTTCATTTTTTTTTTAAATTAAAAACAATGAATAATAATTTTTAATATTTTTAATTATTACACATATATGTGTATGTTTACAAGAAGTAACAACTTATTCGAATTTTATGTTTAAACTAATTTCTAGAATGCAACTCAAAAGAACTTGGTAAATAACAGGATTAACTTTCATCGTGTGAAAGTCTTACTATACTTATCAATGAAAGTATGATTAAGTGAAGGAAGAGGCGAGACCTGATAACGGACTGCAAGTTTAGATAATTATGCTACTTATGGTAAACTAAGCACTAACCGTAGCGTATGAGGATTGCGTGCCTCAGAATGTGTAATTCTTTCAAATGAAATTCTACACACGACTAAATTTTCGTAATTTCGTGCGAAAACTTGTCCACTTAATAGACAGTTGATTTACTCTATCGTTTACACTCCCGTTACTATTAAAACTTACAATTAATAGGAATGTTGACCGGAAATTAATATTTACAGGCTCTTTGCGTTCTGCTATTAGCAATTAGCGAGCCCCTTCTTACTCATGCGTAAGTATCCGTGTAATATACTTAATTAAGGATAATTATATATAATTAAATTCGATTGATAATAAAATGGTAGAAAGTTGATTTAGCAACTGTTTTTTATATATAAAGTTTTTCGAAATTTTAAATGTACATTTAAAAAACAAAGATTACATTAAAAAACTTGTAATAACTTATATGTATATATATCATATAACTATTAAAAAAACAATAAATTTCAGACAATTTTATGAACATATCATTCTTCATAATTCCTATCGATAACATTAATTAGGAGGTTTTAAATATGCTTTTTAAAATGATAAGGTTAAAAAAACTAATATAATAAATAATAATATAAAGTATCAAAAAAATATTTCTATCTATATTTTTGCTGTTTCAGAAAGGTAGTTTTAATTGTGCCCCGACAAGTAAGACGGAGCCCAGCAGTGCCATGGCGACCTCCGGGCAATTACAAGAAATCATCTTACGGTGGAAACGACTTTCATCGTCACATACATTATGGTCGCAGTAATCGTTACACGAAATCATTCCGACCGTTACCACATGGGGGTGATGATTTTGATCATAGTCCTGAAGTTGTGAATCACGTGCATGTACCGCACGGCAAAGACATTAGTCACAGCATCTCTTATGGCAAAGGATACATTCCGTATGATAGCATCAAGAGCAATAATTTACCATTTGTGCATGAAAGGTAATCTTACATTAAGCATAATTTATCTTAATTATTTTTGTTCTCCTCATTTTGATTACGTTTTATCTTTGTAATTATAATATTCTAATTGTAATTAGTAAAATATTAACAGAAAATAATTAGCGAATTAATTATATTACATATAGTATAATTAATTCTAATTGTGCTATTTTTTTTGTTAGAACCTGGTTGCACAATTTTGATAAAAATATAAATATTGCTTTTGAATTTGTGAACGAATAACCTGACAATTATAAAAAGTATTTTTTACATAGACGAAAAACTTTTATTTTCAACTTTTACTTTAATTATAATGATATCCTATATAATAAAGATTAGATACACATAAATAATATATCTATATTTGAAAGAGTCAATCAGTATGCGATACCAGTTAATCGATTAAACGGTATATCTTAATTTCTATTAGTTTTTCCTAACATATTCAAGCAGCTTCCTTTCTTTTCCAATTTAGATACGCCGGTACTTACGGACGTCAACCAGACTATCCACCGACGAGTTTCACATCGGTAGGTCAGGATTATGCGGTATCGGGGACAGCGCATTCTTATGAGAATCCGCAGTTAGACTCCTATTTCTCGGACATGGAGAACGCTGCCAGAAATGAATTGCGCGGCAATGTAAAAGATAGCCTAAACAAATACTATGGCGCACGCTCGATCGAGAAAGATCTCAGTCTGAGAAACCAACAGGCCCTCAGCAGTATTATAGAACAGAGCAAGGATTCCTTGAAGGGCACTGAAGGCCTCTCCTCAGACACCTCACCAGCCGCGTATGCTCACGCTGCTTCCGCAGCCAATTCCGCTAACATTCCCGCCGCCACCGGGGTGCAAGGGGCTGTGATAGTACCAGCGGGTATACCATCGGCAACTATAGCTGGTAACAAGGATGGCATCGTTCTGCAGGATACCGTGTCCATGGACGAGTACCAGAGGAAACTGGAAGAGCTCACCAAGTCCTGGCCGAATGTGTTAGCCACTGGTGCCAACTTCGCGGCGACCGGACCAATTTCTGCGCCCCAGCAGCTACACGCTGGTTTCCCAACCACCGATCTATCAGGTGTTAGTTTCGGCGGTTCATCTGGCGGTGTCAATTGGCTCCCCAGTTTTGCTCAATCCAAACAAAGCTATGCCGTACGCGAAGACCATGGAGACCCCACGAGCTATGATTTCAGAACGATGACTGTACAAGGCACTCCGTATCAACATGTGTCCTTCGGTCATGAAGGAGTGACGGCAGGGATCGCCCCGAGTGCTCATGGGTAGACATAGAATATCGGAATATATATGCAAAAGGAACGACTTTTTGCTGAAATATTGAAAAATTTAACTAAACCAGTCCAATCTGAAAATTATTTTGTTTGAACCATCGAAATAATTATGTATGATGCTCAAACTGATTATTAGAATGTTGAAACTTTTTTCAGCATTATTATTAATAATATTTAAGTATTCTACGTAATTAGTTTGACGGTTCAATAAATTTATTTTTAGATTTGCATCTAACTAAATTTTTAGATACTTGAGCAAAACTGCAGTTCTTTTCGTATAGGAGCATTAATGACGTGTACGTTTTGTGTTAAATTTTTCTGTAAAAAATATTTATATTTTTATTTACGTAAATAATAATACAGCTCTACTATTTTATTTTGGGGAAAAGAATCTACCAGAAAAAATGAATTTAATAGTGAAGTTTCTTCATGAATACGAGTGTATTGGACGCCATTAATGCTTCTGATTACACGCTTGATCGGGTTTTAAGAATTAATGTGATTTTGACAAATTTAATCTCTCTTTTCGTAGACACGGCAAAATGTATGTTCATATTGCCACGAATGTATAAATATGCGGGAGTCATTTTTTGTATACCTCTCTTGAGGCGTTGAAATCTGAATTCAATGAAATTATATCCACTCCAGAGAGTACACCGCAAATATCTCGTAATGTGCGCGGTAATAATAAATTTATATAAATTTATTGTGTGATGTTAGAAACTATAAAGTTTCTAACTTAAAAATTATTAAAGATTTTTTCTTAATTTTTGATAAGCTATAGAATGTTACTATCATCCACTTTCTCATGGGAAAATTTTTTCTTTTCGCAGTATTGCAAAATTGATTAATGAGTTAGTTATTCGTCAACAGAAATTTCTTGAAGCTGCCATTATAAGTATTCGATAAATGGATAATAAGAAATATTATACACACGGCCTCACAAATTATCCTTTCTATACCTTCTCATTCTTTCTTATGCTTTCTTCTTATTCTTTCTCTGATACTCGTGCAACTTCGCGTGTCAAGACATTTATGACGCCATGTGTACAATAGATTTATTTTACATTTATAATACACTTCTATTTTTGAGAGAAAAGGTTGAAAGAGTAAGAGTGAGAAAGAGAAGAGAAGGATGGAAAGAGGGAAAGAGAGAGGAGGGAAGATGAAAAGAGAGAGGAAGAAGGAGGGGATGATGAAGAGGGAGAAGATAGGGAGATAGGGAGGGGGGAGAGAGAGAAAGAGAGATTTTTCATTTATCATTATATATTTGAGACTACATGTCTACATTATCATTCATACGTTATCATTTAAATTTCTGGATACTCTTAAAAATAAAATACATATTTTATAATAAAAGTATCCAAGAACTTGAAAATGATAGTGTAAATAGAATTCAATTTTTAATAAATTTCAATTATCTGTTTCACATGTTCAAAGAGTGTTCTTATATGTTTCTGATCAATAAATAAATAACATATAATAATACATGTGGAACAATTTCGGGGCTATAGTTGTTAAACCAATAATTTTAATGAATGTGAAAGTAGTAATGGAAATACGGCATCACGTTCTACTAATTATTCAAATATATTGCTCCGTCAGTAAATCAGTGTTTATTTAAAATTTTAGTAATTGGCTTTAAGAAAATGAAAGTTAATAACATAAAGCGATCATATCAAATTATAATATAAGCATGAGAGAGTGGTGCAAAGTTATAAAAATATTTTCTTAATGTTTTAGCAAATTTTACTTTCTCTCTGTTTTAAATATAATTGATGTCTGAATTTGTGTTCGTAAAATGTTAAACATCTCGAACAAATTTCGTCGAGCAGTCTGCTTATCCTATAGGTTATATTTATATTATTTATAATATTGTTTAAGGAATGTTAACATCTCTGTATACTGATAATTTTCAATATCTGCATATTATTAATTTTATTACGTTATATCTTTTTATAATTTTATATTTTCAAGTTATGATTTTTGCAAACTTTTTTACGAATATTTTATGATTTTTGAATAAGAGAAAAGAAATTGTAATAGTCACTGCGCAAATTTTCAGACTTAGATGAAATACAAATAAAAATATATTAAATGTGATGTTTAAAAAGTAAAATGTTAATAACTTATCTGTTATAAAAGGATAAAACTAAAAGGTCTTTACTTCATGAGATGTTTTTTAATTAAGTTCAATGGCCTTCTAAAAAATTCTTTATTGTTCAAAAAATTAAAATGTATAATTGCTAAGATATTTTAATACAAAGAAAAATAATAGTTTTAAATTATAAATTATCTTTCCAGCAAACATAAAACATGTGACGTACCTGTTAGTTATAATTTTCCACTCCACAATATACCTGTAATATAACGTGTGTGTTATACTACAGTTATATTGTCGAGTGGAAAATTACGACTAACAGATACATTACGTGTAACTTTATATTTGCTAGGTTAGCCTCAATTTTTAATTTAACAAAGAATATGTAGCTAAAAGATTGTACGAGAAAAAGATATTCTATATACATGAAGAGGATGACATTGCGCATTGTTACAATTTCATATACTTAAGACTTATATGTGTAATATGATGATGTCATTTCTAAGATTATATAGATGTAATAATACTAGGATTATTTCGGAGACTCATAGAACAAACTATTATTCTCACGACATTATTAAAGCATTACGTATAAATATTTACATATATAATTATAAAGCCAAATCTAAAGCTGTAAATATAAAAAATTACGAGAAAACGATAAATTTATTAATAAAATATTACATTTCGACAAATTTTCTAATATGTAATTACATATTAATTACATACTAAGTATTTCAATTATTTTTGTTAACCGAATAATTTTCAACTTATTATGCATACGTTTGACTTTTTCCATTAATGTATAAAAGACAAGGAATATCATCCGACATATATATGTTATAAAATGTATATTGCGGATATTTGATAATTATTTAAATATAAAATATAATACATTAATTATATTTTCAATGTGTAAAGAAATAAATATACATGACGCATGCAGTAAATTGTATTAGATTTAAATGATTAATGTTCTACGACCTACGATATCATTTCACGTTATCTTGATTTATGTAAAACTAATTTAAAAATGTAAAAGAGTATTTAGCTTAGTGTTTATTATTTCGTTTTATTAATTAGTTATATATAGGTACAATAATTATTATCACACAATAAAAAAATTATTAAATAATAACTTATAATTAGAATTATTTCTGCAGAATTAAATCTAAATTAAACGAATATTTTTAATAACAAAAATCGACAGAAAAAAATTACTTTAATTATTAGTTTGATTAAGGCTATAATTTATTTAAAGCTGCAATTTTGTGTTTTCTTTAAAAATATAATATAATATAAAAAATATAATATATTTTTATATAATAAAATATATATTTTTATATAATATTTTTTATATAATAAAAAATATAATATATAATTTTCTTTAAAAATATAATATAATATAATGAATTAATTGTTCAAAAATATTCACAAATAAATGCAGTACATATTCACTTACATTAATCTTATGGATAACAGTTGCTATTATGGAAATTCGTAGCTCATTCTTGCCACAGATATAAACGCTAATATTAATTTTAATATTAACAGATTTATACCTATTAATCTTAAAAAATTAATATATTTTATTATCATTTATCTAGCATTAATTATATAGCAAACGGGATACGATTGTCCATGACAATAACTGTTATCCATAGACATCTATGGCCACATACATAATTGCCGTGTTCTTTTTAAATAACAATTGAAGACATTTACGGGTAATAAATATCTATGACGATTGTTAAATTTGACTAGTCGGAAACACGCGCCGTTTTCATGGTCGAGCGGTCATGAAGGCGACTGTAAAAATCGGCTGTCTTATCCATCACTCGAGCAAAGTAATGCTGAGAGATCACGGTCACCAGCAGAGATCGCATCCTTTCTCGTTCCGGTTACTTTCACTGGAAGACCGATGACCGGTTGAACGTTTGAAAGTCGAGAAAGCCGTTCTTGGCGATCCCACCGTCTATAGATGCCGCTCACGGTTGTAATCGGCAAGAATGGAATCAAAAGCAGAGGATCAGCAGAGAATAAGGAAAGTGAAAGGATCGAGAAGGGCTCGGCAAGAAAATAATAATTCGTGAATTAAATTGGGTTTTTATATAGCTTATCATACGAATGGTAATTGTCTGTTCAAAGTGTAGCCTTTAATTAACTTTTTCACAACGTTGATTTTATAATGTTTTTATTATAATGCTGATTTGATTGTCAAGTTTTTTTAGTAATCAATGAATTTTATCAATAGATCACTTTCTCACTTCAAACACAACTAAAAAATGATTTTCGAATTTTTATCATGAATGAGTCAAAATATTATCTTGATCAACTTAGTGAACTTATTTAAGTACCTATATTAATGACAATTTTATTCTAATTTCGCTGAATATTTTTAATTTTGTTTGACAAATATAACAGATCCCATTGTATAATATTAATATTTTTAGAAGTACGTAATAATAACAGCTGCTTGAAAATTTCTTGCATTTGAATATTTTGTACGGCAGATCGTTTTAATTCCGACTGCGAAAAGCTGATCTTGATCTTGATTGTAAGGTAAGGTCATTCGGTGCACCTTCATCAGGATTTCTTGCGGAAGTGTGTGAAAGTAATAGTTGTTGGACGAATCGCATCGATGAAGGCTACATTGTAGCTCATCATTTAATGTAAGTAGAAGGAAGTCCGAAAAGCGGATAAAATTTCTTTCATTTAATCGAGACGCAATGTTTGCAGATTTTTTGCAATAATATATTTCGAACATATTAATAATAAATCACGTATAAGATAAATAAAGATGAAGACATGAAATATAAAGACGCGGAAGTATTAAGCTATTCATTCACTGATACGTTTAAATGTTTGCTTCGACTAACACCGTACATTTATGTACAATAATTGTTAATTCCTACATCTGCTATGCGCAATTTCCTCGTTGGCACTACAAGTACTGACGCGATGTTTCTTAACTCATTAAAAAGACAGCGAATAAATTAAGATACTATAAAAATAAAGAAAGTGACGAAAAAAAAAAATATTTCATCAATAGATATAAAGAACATAATTATTGAAAAATTTTAAAATTTTAAAATTCTATCTTTTTCACAAAAAAATATACTTAATATTAATAAAAAATAATGATCATTCACTACTTTAGCATGAATATGCGGTTTGTTTGAAGAGAGTAACATTCAGCAGCTATATCGTATAATAGTAGAGAGTTTAAATATATGGAATGGTCGTCGGTTCTTCGGCAGTAAAAGAGAAGAGTATGTATTCATATTTTTACATAATGCGAATAAAAGAATACTTGTCTAAAACACTTCATTGTTTATTTGCTATTAAATATTTTTTACGGATTTTTTTTTAAGGATAATATCTCGATAAATATCATGACATAAATATCAGACATTACATGATTAGCAATAAGACGTAACATAAGAGATACAATCTATCATATTCTTACAGTCTAATCATTTTATATATCGTTGTAATATATATAGAGATCTTTAGTATCGTTAACTAAAATACTTCCTTATTAATTGACATTATACGTGATAAATATGTGAATGATAAATACATCATCATGAAATAACATTTTTAAATGTACTTATATAAAAATGTTATCACATATGTTTCACATATTTCAATGTATATAAAAATGCAGCAATATAAGTGAAAGCATATACGACAAAATCATTTCTACCGGAAAAGTTTTATTATTTACCTACAAAAAAAGCGTAAAATAAAAGAATGTTTAGAAATTAAAAGATTTCCTATATATTTCCTATATATTTTCTCGAACAACATTGATATCGATTCTTGACTCTTAAATCTTGATTAAATATAAAAAAAACATGTTTTGCTTAGACTAGTAATTTTATTTTGCTAAGGAAATCTATTTCGTTAAAATTGAAGCTCTATTAAGATTGAAGAGTAGAATTATATTCTTCTCGAATCATAATAAATGCACATGCTCGAGCATTGAATTGATGGATGATATAACGGAGATACCGTGTCAATGTCAGCTTGTGCGGAATCAAGGCCAGCAATTTGTGACAAAAAGAAGTCTCCGCTTGCCGCGGCTAGTGATCATTTTGTCACGAAATTTGCCGCAGAGGCTTGAATATGATAAGGGAAAAGAGTGAAAGGAGAAGGAGCGGCACAATACAACCGAGAGAGCCTCTCACGGTTATTCGCCACAAGCAACTGTCTTTCTCAATGTAACGCGGTATGCGTTTCCGTCTCTTCCCGTTCACTACACTCGGTCGCTCTCACCCTTTTATTTTCACTCACTCTTCCTTTCCCTGCACCCTATTCTACCTCCCGCGTGTTCCTGTTACTTTCTATTTTCTTACCCGACAGTATTTACGCGCTCGAGATGTACACATGTGTACGAAATCCATTAACGCACTGTACGAGGTAGACAATGTAGACATGGCGACTGAAGAATCATAAATTTTTAATTGAATGTTGTAAATCATTTTAATAAATCATTTTTTATCTGTGAATTTTTTGAAGATGTAAGCTCTTTTTAGTTAAGAAAAAAATATGTTTATCGTTACTAGTTTTTGACGTTTAACGGTCTAAATGTTGTTTTTATAAAAAGATAATTATTTTTTCTGAGATAACATGTCTATGTATAATAGACATTTAAGAGAATATTTAAAATCTATGATAATATATAATAATACTTCAAAACATATTTTAACAAAAATATATTTAACGAAAGAAATTTAATAGAAATTTAATTATCTCTGACAACATTCTTAATATAAATTTAATATAAATATTTATAAAATCAAAAAATTCGAAAAAAATCTTTAAATTAAATAAATCCTTAAATCTGTTGAAGATAGCGTTTTTGCAATAAGTTATATTATTTATTAAAATTTATTAGCTCTTTCAGTTTTTTGAAAATCTTTTATTAGCTTATGATTTATAGCTCTAAATGATTTTGTTAATAAAAAATTAAAAATTAGCACAAAGATATTTAGAGCAAATGCAGTTCAATGAATATCTAAATTGAATACCATTCAATGAATACCATTTGAATATCTAAAACATCTTGTAGAAAAAATTTTCCGCGTAATTAACGCTACTGTAAGGTACGAGGTAATTTTCCACTCTGTGCTTTCACATGGTTGTATTAGTAAAAATCTCCCAACAATTAAATAGTGAGTTGTTTGAGTAGATATACTTGTTATTTCATTGTTGCGAATGTAACGAAATGTATACTTGCATATATTGTAGTTGTTGGCAATAACCTATACACCAGCAATGAAATGTGAAGATTTGAGAAAGTTGAAGTTTAAATTGGATTGAAATTTATTATATCTATTGTTCTCACTAACTCATTAATTTTATATTAATAACACAAATTCAATAGACACTGGGAATTCTTTTTCAGTGTACTTTTTAGATCTGATTAATTATTAAAATAAAAAGAGAATCATTCTGAGGCAAAACAATGAAATTCTTTTATATAATTATTATTTAATCAGCAAAAAGCACAGAAAATAAAATGATAATATTTATTTTTTAAATTTATTCTCCTCTCTTGTAAATTTCTTTTAATTAACAAATATTTATTATAAAGGAGAATTTTAAGTTAGGGCTGTTTTTCGGCTAAAATGAAAAAATTCCGAGATATATAAATTAGAACTTTTAAGCAGAGTCAAGTGTATCGATTATCTTGAGGATTGCTAATTTAGTCCTTTAATATGACATTTAACTTGTACATCTCGAAACTTTTTCATTTTAACAAAGAAGCAGCTCTAACTTAATATCCTCCTTTATTTGCATCATGAAGTTTATTTGACATCTCAAAACCGTTGCGTGCTTTTTCAGGTAATCAATTTACATAATTACGTTTACTATATCCATATATTAATTTAAATGTTAATTAAACAAATTATACTTACTTTATTCATTTTATACAATATAAGGTAATATCGGTTATAAGTAATCATTAATAATCTAAGAATATCTTTGATTAAATGAGACAAAATTTGAAGTAGCATGCAATTAATTTAAAACTCATATACCTCTCAACTCATAACTTCTTTAACTTTATAATAATCTACACACACACACACACACACACACACACACACACACACACACACACACACACACACACACACACATACGTAAAATAAAAATTGCGTTTAAAATTAAATGAATTTAAAATTAAGATAAAATATAAATACGTTATTATTTTCGAGAATTTTCAGAATTTTCGAAAAATAATTATATCAGAGCTAAATTACTTTTAACTGTACGATGTGTTTGTGTTATTTATATACATATTATAATACGCTGATTATATGTTACATGCATGTTCGTGCTAGTTTGTGGTGAATCCGATATCCGCGATCGGTTAAAATCTGTATAATTAATACAATTGCTTAATCAAAGTATAGATAGACTTAATTTCTCTCACGCGATATGCGTAACAAACGATAAGTGGTCGTTGCTGAGTTCAATCATGTATGTAAGTTAAATCATATCTGTGTGTGCGTGTAAACGTATATAATTCTGTGTTACATTATTATAAATACTTTTAAAGAAATATATGCGTTCTCATACAATTAATACTTTATGAATAATGTATTATCGGAGAAGAGTTAATGTTTATTATTATATCGCATTATTTATATATATCATTGAAAAAGATGTATGATTTGTGTATGGCTTCAATACATCGATGCCAACTTTATGCAGGGAAATTAAAATATTATCTACTAAGAAAAATTGTTAACAGATTTTACTTAAATTTTGTAAGTGATTTTATGACTTATTGTGACGTATTGTGACTTATTATAGTTTCTATATCATTCGTTGACCTGTACCTGCACTTACTCAAATAAATAAATTATAATTAATAATTTATTATCTTTATTTATTATCTGTAAAAATGGATTCACGATAATAAAGATCAAAGACATATGTTTAGATTTCATTTTCTTATGCAGCATGTGCAAACATGCATTTCTTTTATAACTGAAATATTTGAGCAAGAATCATAAAGAGATATGCAAGTTGTCTATAATATTCTATTTTCTAGTTGATTTTATTCTGGAAATCGGGGAAAGTGTATAATCAATAGAAGTAATAATTCTGAATCAATATTAATACTTTTTTTATCTACGTCTACTCACATACCGCCAAACTCATAAATCATAAAGATCAATCATTGCAATGCGCTTATCACGAATTGCCAATTGCAATGGAATTCTTAAATAATATAGTGCGAGAATAAAAGCACCAGCAATATCTTTGATTAATCTACCAATATAATTTTTGCTCAGAGATAAGGTCAGACTAGTAAGAAGATCAGGACAATTATAAAAGAAAATCTTTTCTCCATTTTTTTCATTTCTCTTTCGTTTATAAAATTTGGTATACGACGTTGTGAAGTATCAGCTGTAGAACCTAGTAAGACACTATACTGCATATGCTCTAATTACCGAAAATAGTTAGTGGCAATCAATCATCATAAATATCGATATACATATGTTGGCAAAATCGAGAAAGCTCAAATGTGAATTTCTCTAGCTGGACCAAGCTGGATCACGGTTGTTTTTGTTCACTGAAACGCATTATGTGCCTACATGTAGTAGGTATCATCTGGTACATGTACTTTGGGTATACGGCGAGGAGGTATGCCCACCAGTTTTGTACGTCATCGCGCGGTCGATTTCTTTTTGAGTGTTCTTCCGAGAGTACCTCCGGTGTGGTGGTATCCGATCTTTATTTCATCCCCACTCCTTTCTTCCGGTATTTCCTCTCGTATATATATACAGGTAAGACCGCGACTGCAAATATATGACAGTGTATACTGGGTCGCTGTGGTGAGCTGTGGAGGAAGGAAAAAGTTCAAGATCCGGTAGCGTCCTGGATACCAGAATGGAAATCAAATACGCTGTAAGATATTTAAATGGATAAAAACCGTCGTTTCACTGAGAATATAGGACTTCGCGTGCAATCGATGTTTGAAAGTGTCTTCGTTCAGTGGATTTTTTCGCATCCAAATCTATAGTCGCGCGAATGACAGTTTTATAATTTCGTTTTATAATTCTTTTTAAAAAAAGAATTGTAATAATTAGAAACTTTAACTTAATAAGTACAGAATAATATATAATGAAATAGTTTTCTGTGTTACAGTTATTAAATTTTAAAATTGTAAGTCGAAATTAATGATTATAAACAACAAAATTTGGTGTAAGGACAGATCTTTTTTAGACAGAAAAAATAATTTCAATCAATCTGAAGTATGAAGTAATTAAAATTATACTTAATTATAATAAAAATTTTCAACACACTATATTTATAATGTTTTTGTTATTTAAATAATTTGATTAATTAAAAAATTTTATTGTAACTGAGAATTGTTGTTTTAGCAATTATTTTCAATCTTATTTTTTGCACAATAAAAAATCTGTTTAAAAATAAATAACAATATTTAATGGAAAAAATACCATTAATAAGGTTTTTATTTCTCAATACCTAAATAATTTTTTTTGTATTTTATTTTGTAAAGTATAAGAAAAAAGCTATAAATTGTTCAACTTTCAGTTTTTTTAAATCCTTAATTTTTTGACATTTTTGGATATAATAGAACTTTATATTTTTTTTCTAAAAATACATAAGAATAATCATTCAGATTTTGAGAAAGAGTAATATTGTAAATCAATATTATATATATAAAATCTTTTCAATTTTTGTAATACATAAGGACACTCATATAATATAAATAATTCTCGGAAACAATATGGAAAACAATAAGTAAAATACGTTTTTTAAGTTATATGATATACCGCATTTAGGATTACATCTAATACATTCATATAGCTGAAATTTAAAAAAAATAATGGATTATTAAAAAGACTTATTTAATTGCAGATAAAGGTCATCATTCTTGCAAATATTCTATCAGTAGGCTTCGCAACCTTCGGACATGAGCAGTGAGTCCCAATCATAAAAATATTAGTAAAATTTACTGGTACTTAATGGTTGATGAATTATGTTTTCAGAGAATGTTAGATTTAATTTTATAAAAATAGAGAAAATACCATAAATAAAATAAATTTATATCATTTTATAGCAGCCTACTTAAACGCTCATGCGTAATTAATTACACGTTTGTGTGTAATTAATTTATTCAAGATCCAATTAATTCATGTACAAATTAGTGAAAGAAGATGAGAAATAAGATTCTTCATATGTCTGTAATTACCGACATCTTAAAATGTTCGTTAATTAGAACCGCACTGTTCCTCCTTTTAAGCATACTTTTTGTATTTCAGTGTGCATATAAGGATACACTTGCCGGAGGTAGTGCAGCAACATGAAAAACATATCATAAAATATGAAGATCATGGCGGAGGAGGTCACGGAGGTGGAGGTGGAGGCGGCGGAGGTGATGATCATCACATTGATGTCTCCGGTCCTGGAGACATAGGAGGTGGCCATGGAGGAGGTTTCGGAGGAGGTCATGGAGGTGGATATGGAGGAGGCGGTGGTTTCGGAGGTGGTTTCGGAGGGGGTCATGGAGGAGGTCATGGAGTTGGTGGAGGTTTTGGAGGAGGTTTTGGAGGTGGTCATGACGATATTGGCGGAGGTAAGGAGAAATTTTATGAAAGATACGTTCTAATTTTGAATGTTGTTATTTTTTATAATATTCAAAGTATCAATTATTTTGTTTATAAAATGAATTTGTAAAGATAGAGATATTCAGGAAAAGAAACGCCGGAAGAGAAATAATATTATACTATACCTATGTATTATTTATTAAGCAATTAATATGTGTGATTAATGACTAAATTGATGACTGCATTATATAGCGATAAAATGCATTAAGAAAATGCAAAGAAATTAAAGTAATTTAATTATTAATCTAAATTATTTTAAACATGAATAGAAATTTATTCTATTTTAATTATTCTTGTTTAAATATTCTTCAAAAATTAAAAAAATTCCTTTTTCTTTCTTCTTTCATTCTTTTTCTCTTTCTCTGTTTTGTATCATATTTAATATTTAATTTATATTTAATTTTATATTAATATTTAATTTTAATATTTAATATTTAATTATAATAAAATCAAAATAAAAACAATAATTTATTTTAGGAGGTATCATCGTAGATCATGGTGGTGGTCATGGAGGAGGCTACGGCGGTGGCGGTGGTTTTGGAGGTGGCCATGGAGGAGGTGGTTATGGCGGGGGCGGCGGCGGAGGAGGTGGTATCATCATAGATCATGGAGGACATGGTGACAGCGGCGGCGGTTTTGGAGGTGGTCACGGAGGTGGCGGTTATGGCGGCGGAGGTGGTGGAGGCGGCGGTATTATCATAG
>NW_012130077.1:4978930-4980894 GCF_000143395.1 Atta cephalotes
GTTTTGGAGGCGGTCACGGAGGTGGCGGTTACGGCGGAGGAGGTGGCGGAGGCGGCGGGATTATCATAGAACACGATGAACATGGTGGTGGCGGCGGCGGTTATGGAGGTGGACATGGAGGTGGCTTTGGAGGAGGTGGTGGATACGGAGGAGGACACGGTGGCGGTTTTGGAGGTGGCCACGGCGGTGGATTTGGAGGTGGCCACGGCGGTGGATTTGGAGGAGGAAGTGGATATGGAGGCGGTGGTGGCTTTGGTGGTGGTCACGGAGGAGGTGGATTTGATGGACATGGCGATTTTGGAGGCGGACATGATATCGGTGGAGATGATCATGGCTCTAGCGGTTATGGCAATAGTATATCATCTGATTTTGGTAGCAGGTAAATGTCGAATTTTGCTAAATTTAATTTAGATTTGTAGAAATAAATATTAATAAAAAAAATAATAAATCTCAATTATTGTACATAAATTATCTTATATGCGTATAATATTTCGTATTGATATTTTTTCAGTGGCCATGGCGGAAGCAGTTACATTTCTAGCGGCTTCGATTCCTATTCAAGCGGTCACGGCGGTGGCGGAGGCGGTGGTGGTGGCGGTGGCGGTGGTTACGGTGGAGGTCACAGTGGTGGTTTCTCCGGTTATCACAAAAAGAAATAAGAAATTATTCTACTGAAATTATTCTACCAATATGTTGGGCATTGGGATATTTACAGCTGTAAATGTCTGCATACTGACACATTTTCAACTGATATTTGATTGATTGATTCAAAAGCAAGTTTAAATCTTCAGTAGAAATCATTACGCTGCCACTTTAATTGTGTGATATATCATAATATACAAAGGAATCGTAATACTGCCACTTTAATTGTGTGATATACGATGATATACAAAGAAGAATTTAATATTTTTTACTTTTTTGTATGAACTTATAAGACTGTAATTTTGTCGATTTTTTTTTAATTTTTATTAGTAATTTTCGATAACCATTTCAACAGAAATACGTTAAACCAAACTACTTTCTGACTTTATATCTGATTATTGTTTGACATAACGAAATGACGACAAACTGACATGTACGTAGAATTTATATTTCTATAAAGTCATAAGAAAGACGGTTGCATAGATTCATCAAAAATAGTTTTTTTAAACAATTAGTCAGTAAAAAATTAATCTGACGTTTTTTAAAAATAATAAATTATCTTACTCTTTATAGACTAATGTAAACCATTATATCAAATAAACCCGATTTAACTATTATATTTGTGACGCCGTAAAAATTAGACAATCTTTTCAATTGTTATAGAATAATAAATTAATACAATAAAATATTGAAACAAATACACGCTGACTTGACTCGACTAATTTTTACGACAGATTTATGATACACCGCGAGAAAAATTTATCATAAAAATAAATATTTTTTGGAAATATTATTTGAATACTTGAACTTATGCACGACAAATCACAAGTTTTTAAAAATATATATTGCTGAAGACATTATTTCAGAAGTAGATATAGTAGAAAATAGAAATATTTACAATTATAAATTCAAGTAAGTATTAAAGACATTTAAACTGGTTTGTGATAAAAACTATTAAACGCATATAATTATAAAAAAATCGTAATAATTCAAGATTACGATTATGTTATACATTATTTTTTATTATTTTTATATTTTTATACCTCATTTTTAAATCCGGCACCTCGGTTTAGATCTTTATGTGCTTACTTTGCTTACCAAGCACTTTAGAAAATGTACACAATTTTTGCGATCAAAATAATTATATATATATATATATATATATATATATTATATATATAATGTTTGTACATATAATATATTTTGTAAATAGAGCATTGTATTATGATGTTGTTCTAATAAAGTTTTTGTATGTTTTTAATATATGACATTATTTTTTCTTTTATGTTAGAATTTCATATATATATATATATATATATACT
>NW_012130077.1:4982244-4985909 GCF_000143395.1 Atta cephalotes
TATATATATATATATATATATATATATATATGTATGTGTGTGTGTGTGTGTGTGTGTGTGTGTGTGTGTGTAATATAATATGTAAAAAAGATTATAAAAATAAAACCTACGAGGAAAAACTCATAAAGAGAAAATGATATAAAATTTGTTACATTCGTTATATTTTTAAATTATTGAAAGTAAAAAGAAACAACATTCTCGGATTTCCTTATACATAGGTAATATTTAAAAATAAAATTTAAATAAAGAAGAAAATTGTCTTTTAAGAAGTTATGTACTTAGAAATATTACAGAAATAATACATGTTTAATTGTAAAAGTCAAGAGTATAAAATCGTAATGGATTACATAAATTGCATAAAAGTTCATAATGTAATATCTTTAATTGATTGTATACACATAATATGTAAGTGTACTAGAGATTATTATTCAACCGTTCGTGATGACCGTTCTTACGTAATAAATGTAATAAGCGATATAATTTCGAATAAGAATAAGAAATCGAATAAGAAATAAAGTGGGTGTGAAGAAAATCAGAATTCTTTGCAGTTGCTTTTTCGAGGAGTCATGCAATTTGTGCAACTTGAATTGCGGTAAATCGATTTCACTTGAAGGTAAAGAAAGGAAGTTATTTCATCAGAACAATTTTCTCTTTATGAGTATGTAATTCTTTTCATCTTTACTTTAATTTTACCTACTTCCTGATAATATTGCTATGATATTCGATGAAGAAGCAACTCATTTACTTTCATTATATTTGAAGAATAATGCGTCGATTTTCTTTCGAAGGAGAAATCATACCGACGAGTTTCCGGTGTATTTCTTTTTTAAGTGCATTTTGATACTATCAAACTAGATAACTCGCAAAGGTGACCACACTGTACTGAAAGGTATGTACGTTTATTCACAAATCAAAGCGTGAAATTTGCGACAGAGAACTTGCGAAAATCATGTTTACGACATTGTGCACGCGAAACTACACGTGAAAATTTGCGTAAACCACTTAGGTGAGAGTGATTCAAGTGAAATAAAGTGGTTCATACAGGAACTGTTTTCAAGAAAACAACTAATACCGTTGTTATTCAGTTTTCATACACGGTTCACTGAATATGTTCTGTTTATAAGGCGGGCTGCGAAAGAGACTTTTAGTCACTACTAAACTCCGCTCTCAGAAGAGTTAAGCGCACATTTAGCGCATATATAGAGTGGACATGTTCAAATTCGAAATACATGTGGGTGTCGGATTTGAGTGTGAATTCGTTATGTGTGATGTCGGTTCACTTAATTGAACGAGACGAGATAACTTACAGATAAATGCGCTCGTATGAATGTTAATAAAGTGACGATTTTATTTTTAGTTCTCCTTTCAATAATATTCAATAATAATGCTAATCGATAATAGTTACTTGTTGAAAAAGAAAAAAAGATCAAATCCATTTTAGACGATCTATAACTTGTAGCTAGTTTTATATGTATAATACGAAAATATTTTATTAGTTTTACAAAATATTACAAATTGAGAATTTTGTTGTATGTATTCATTTCATTTGAAATTTATTTTATTTTAATATAATATGAATGACAAAATAGGAAATACATTTTCTCTAAGAGATTTTTCTAATAAAAATTGTGTTGAATAAGAATAATATGTGTACTTTTTTATGATTAATAATCTTATATGCAAAACACACAATAGGTTTTATTTTTAATTTATTTATTTACTTTATTTACTTATTTTTATTTTATACTAAAATATTATTTTATAATAAATTAATAAATTATGAGTAATAAATTGATCACTGCATTGGTTTTTAATAATAAGCTTATTAATTACTTTAAAACTAATTTTTTTTTAATAATATTTATTTTAAATTAATTAAGATAGAAAGGAAAGGAAGAAAAAACTGACAATTAAAAAAATATAAAAAAAATATAAAAAATATATTATAAATAAACTAATTATTTCCTAATTAGCTTAATATTAAATATTTGTAAAAGAGACATATGGTAATGTGACAAAAAAACGAAAAAAAATTGATGTAATACATAAATTTACATTTATGTGCGTCTGTATAAAAATTATCTCAATTCTCGATGATATCTCTTATCAGACTAATTTTATCTAATTTTACGACAAATCCCTTTGACTATTATTACTTCCATTTTATTCTTCGATTTTCTGATAAAACCACAATGTATATGATTAACTTTTTCCAATAAAAGATAAGATCTATGATCTATCTCTAATTCGATTATGGATTAAATCATAGGTGTATGCATGTTGACGTGTAAAAAACAAACAATGTTTTTAAATATTTCAAAATAAAATTTTTATTGTATTTCTTATGTAACATCTTTCTGCTTTAGACTCTACTTTTGCTGGTTGTCACAATGGCTTTAGTATTGGCGATGCCATATCCTGGCGGTCATCACGAACAGTAATTTTTTAGTTTTTGCATTATTGCTCCATTCTTTTTAAATGATATACAGTTTTATATGACACAAGATTATTCAGAGAAACTTGAAATTGCTTTTAGCACGCACTTCAAAATCCACGTGCCGTATCATATTCATGAACATCATCATACACACGTGAAGAAAATTTATATACCGGTTCACGTCAAATCACATGACGACCATAAACACGAAGAAGTTGACTGGTAAATTATCTTCGCGATGACGTTCTTATGATTAAGGAACTTTGTTATGACAGAGATTATTTAATCATAATCGTCTGATAATATCTGAACGACTTGTTTGTTATCGTTCTACACTGTTAATTGTGTAAAATAAACTATATTTATAAACTAATGACTTAATTAATTGCTTCTTTATTCTATCGATTTTATTCCTTATCTGCCATCAATTTACTGACAGTTTTGTATATAATAAAATTTGTATCAAATTTGGCTTTTTGTTATCAAAATTTGTAGCAAATAGTATTTAAAATATTTCAATAGACTTGACTAGATAGCCAAATAGATAATTTCTCTCCTTGTGATTTTTACGAATTATTAGTTTTTAGAATTGTAATTATTTAATAGAAACAAAGGAAATGAATAAATGTACCTTCTAAATATTTTTTTTATATCAAAAGTTTATTATATAAAAATAATAAAAAAGTGTAACGTGAAGTAAAATATATACAAGCATTTCGTTTCTGAATACACACGCGTGCACACAGAATATTTGGTTCTTATGCTAAATTCTTAATGCTGTACTGGTGGCGCGAGTAATTTTGTTGATCAGTTCTCTTTGTATTTTACGAGAAAACTTCTTATCAATAGATCCGCAATGAGGAATGAATTTTATTAATTTTTACTTACTCGGATTCCACCTTGTACGGTAATCTGAAAATCCAGTTTACAAATTAAGTATACGTATAAATTAACAAATTAGAGTAATTATACTTTTTACAATAAAAATAAAATATCAAATAATATTGATAACTTATAGATATATACATTTTTATAATATGTAGATTGTCCCAGACTTCATCTTGTACATTATTATTTTTTATACGTGTGTGTGTGTGTGTGTGTGTGTGTGTGTGTGTACTAATATATATATATATAAGAAGAAGTAGTGTATTTATATAGTAGTATATATATATATTCTTCTTCTTATAATAATTATGTATTGTTTATTTATATATTATTATTATAT